>NC_084739.1:60580334-60797834 GCF_033978785.1 Entelurus aequoreus
CCAAATACACATCAACAGATACCAGAAAGTAAGAAAAGTTGCTTTTGCATAATATTACGAAAGAAAACGCCAGATAATATGTCTTACCTTATACACACACCATAATAATACTTGTATGTTTAAAGGCCTACTGAAACCCACTACTACAGACCACGCAGTCTGATAGTTTATATATCAATGATGAAATCTTAACATTGCAACACATGCCAATACGGCCGGGTTAACTTATAAAGTGCAATTTTAAATTTCCCGCTAAACTTCCGGGTGAAAAAAGTTTATGTATGATGACGTATGTGCGTGACGTCAATTGTTGAAACGGAAGTATTCGGACACCATTGAATCCAGTACAAAAAGCTCTGTTTTCATCTCAAAATTCCACAGTATTCTGGACATCTGTGTTGGTGAATCTTTTGCAATTTATTTAATGAACAATGAAGACTGCAAAGAAGAAAGTTGTAGGTGGGATCGGTGTATTAGCGGCTGGCTGCAGCAACACAACCAGGAGGACTTTGACTTGGATAGCAGACGCGCTATCCGACGCTAGCCGCCGACCGCACGGATGATCGGGTGAAGTCCTTCGTCCTTCGTCGATCGCTGGAACGCAGGTGAGCACGGGTGTTGATGAGCAGATGAGGGCTGGCTGGCGTAGGTGGATAGCTAATGCTTTTAGCATAGCTCTGTGAGGGCCCGTTGCTAAGTTAGCTTCAATGGCTTCGTTAGCAACAGCATTGTTAAGCTTCGCCAGCCTGGAAAGCATTAACCGTGTATTTACATGTGCATGGTTTAATAGTATTGTTGATTTTCTGTCTATCCTTCCAGTCAGGGGTTTATTTCTTTTGTTTCTATCTGCAGTTAAGCCCGATGCTATCACGTTAGCTCCGTAGCTAAAGTGCTTTGCCGATGTATTGTTGTGGAGATAAAAGTCACTGTGAATGTCCATTTTGCGTTCTCGACTCTCATTTTCAAGAGGATATAGTATCCGAGGTGGTTTAAAATACAAATCTGTGATCTACAATAGAAACAGGAGAGAGTGAGGAATCCAATGAGCCAGCTTGTACCTAAGTTACGGTCAGAGCGAAAAAAGATACGTCCTGCACTGCACTCTAGTCCTTCACTTTCACGTTCCTCATCCACGAATCTTTCATCCTGGCTCAAATTAATGGGGTAATCGTCGCTTTCTCGGTCCGAATCGCTCTCGCTGCTGGTGTAAACAATGGGGAAATGTGAGGAGCCTTTCAACCTGCGACGTCACGCTACTTCCGGTACAGGCAAGGCTTTTTTTATCAGCGACCAAAAGTTGCGAACTTTATCGTCGATGTTCTCTACTAAATCCTTTCAGCAAAAATATGGCAATATCGCGAAATGATCAACTATGACACATAGAATGGATCTGCTATCCCCGTTTAAATAAAAAAAAATCATTTCAGTAGGCCTTTAAAATGTTGGTGTTGTTTACTTGAGACATATTGCCATCATAGTGCAGCCTAGACTTATCTCTTATGTTTGACTGCCATCTACTGGTCACATTTATCATTACACCATGTACCAAATAAAATAGCTTGGCGGTGGGTAAGCTCAACCAAACGTATTCCTTACATTAGGCGCACCGGGTTATAAGGTGCACTGTCGAGTTTTGAGGAAAAAAAATGATTTTAAGTGCGCCTTATAGTCCGGAATATACGGTACATCAATTCAAGTAAGTTTTAAAGCAGCGTCAATTTACAATGCCGAAAAAAAGGCACAATCGCGCGTGCACACACAAACACACAAATAGAGAGACTGACAGGCACCAATGCGGAGTTATTATAAGATAAAACATACCATCTATTAAATAGCCAACATTTTAAGAATTTATCAAATATATAATTCTACACATTAAGTCTACTTGCAATGCCGTCAAAAAAGGCACTTTGACAAACATAAACCACGCGTATGTGTGTGAACACACACACACACACACACACACACACACACACACACACACACACACACACACACACACACACACACGGACAGGCACCAATGCGGCGGTATCACAAGATTAAACATACAATTTATTAAGTAGCCAATATTTTAATAATTAATCAAATATATAATTCTACACATTGAGTCTATTAGAGTGCTAAAACTGCCAAGACTTAATCAATAGTCAATATAGCAGTGTGAAGCTTTTTAAACATCGCAAAAACGATTTTCTCTTTGAGGAAGTTAGATTGTGTGTATTTGCTCTTTGCCTTTTCCTTTTTTTAAATGGACAACATTTTATTAGTCATTGTAATTGTTGTAACAGCTGAATGAGCAGCACAGTTACAGTGTAAATAAATACATATGAATGAATTAGTCATCTTTGTTGTTGATAAACACTAAGATAAATGCAAATATGGGGAAATAACTACACAAGTACACTTCATTCATTAACGGTGTTACAAAAAAGATCAGTTAGAATGATGTGACGTTGGATATAGAGAACATACAAACCCTTTTTATTTATTGAATCAAACATACTGAAATTCCACGACATAGTGAATTTGCAAACAGCTAAAATTATACACAAAGCAAACTATAACCTGCTACCCAAGAATATACAACAATTTTTCTCAACAAAAGAGGACACAATAAATTATTAGAGAAAATGTAATTTCAAACATTTGTATGCACGTACAACACTTAAGACCTTCAGTATATCAGTATGTGGAATTAAATTATGGAATGGATTAAGCAAAGAAATCAAACAAAGTACTAATATGATCCACTTCAAGAAACTCTTCAAACTTAAAGTGTTTCCAAAGTACAAAGAAGAAGAACCATGATACACATTCTGAATTTATCTCATCCATCCATTCATTTTCAGGATACTCTTACTCATCTCACCATATGAAATGTAACTTACTTCACCAATGATTATTTATTTATGTATTTATTTTTAGTGTTCTTACTGATGGAGTATATTGTGAATAAATTGAGAACAGGAAGTGAAAAAAGGTTGTAGCAACTGCTATGTAAAGGAAAAGGGGTAGGATTAAATAAGATCTGCCTCTTCCTACTCCTTTTCGAACACGTTGAATAGAGAAAATGGAAATTGGAATGTATCATGTTGTATGCTTGCATGTTCCAAATAAACTCAAACACATGCCTAAAATAACTTAAGCTACATTTAGAATTTGATGGAAAAAATAAAGCCATTAAATATGTGTAGGCTTTATTATCTGATTAGTCGACTAATCGTTATGATAATCGTTGACTATCAAAATAATCATTAGTTGCAGCCCTAATCAGATAGTTGCTTTAAGAATTAAGACATGTGTCATATTAAGGACCATTGATGCCCATTCCTACTAAAATGTGATGCAAAACAATATTAAACAAGGTACGATAAGACTTGATATTAGAGATGTCCGATAATGGCTTTTTTGCCGATAACCGATATTTCGATATTGTCCAACTCTTAATTATCGATTCCGATATCAACCGAAACCGATACAGTCGTGGAATTAACACATTATTATGCCTAATTTTGTTGTGATGCCCCGCTGGATGCATTAAACAATGTAACTTTACCATAAATTGATTAACGTGGACCCCGACTTAAACCATTTAGTGGTCAATTGTACGGAATATGTAATGTACTGTGCAATCTACTAATACAAGTTTCAATCAAAAACAAGGTTTTCCAAAATAAGAGAACAACTTCAATTCCAGTTATGGAAAAAAGTGCCAACATGGCACTGCCATATTTATTATTGAAGTCACAAAGTGCATTATTTTTATTTATTTTTTAAACAAGCCTCAAAACAACAGCTACAAAAACAATGAAGGCACACAGCTTCAGTCCAGAGTATACTAGAGCATACTTGCCAACCTTGAGACCTCCGAATTCGGAGTTTGGTGGTAGCGGGGGGTGTATATTGTAACATCCCGGAAGAGTTAGTGCTGCAAGGGGTTCTGGGTATTTGTTCTGTTGTGTTTATGTTGTGTTACGGTGCGGATGTTCTCCCAAAATGTGTTTGTCATTCTTGTTTGGTGTGGGTTCACAGTGTGGCGCATATTTATAACAGTGTTAAAGTTGTTTATACGGTCACCCTCAGTGTGACCTGTATGGCTGTTGCATAAAGCCGTAGATATTATGTGACTGGGCCGGCACGCAAAGGCAGTGCCTTTAAGGTTTATTGGCGCTCTGTACTCTTCCCTACGTCCGTGTACACAGCAGCGTTTTAAAAAGTCATGAATTTTACTCTTTGAAACCGATACCGATAATTTCCGATATTAAATTTTAAAGCATCTATCGGCCGATAATATCGGCAGTCTGATATTATCGGACATCCCTACTCGATATCATATGATACATGTTTGCGTTAAAGGCCTACTGAAATGACATTTTTTTATTTAAACGGGGATAGCAGATCCATTCTATGTGTCATACTTGATCATTTCGCGATATTGCCATATTTTTGCTGAAAGTATTTAGTAGAGAACATCGACGATAAAGGTCGCAACTTTTGGTCGCTGATAAAAAAAAGCCTTGCCTGTACCGGAAGTAGCGTGACGTCGCAGGTTGAAAGGCTCTTCACATTTCCCCATTGTTTACACCAGCAGCAAGAGCGATTCGGACCGAGAAAGCGACGATTACCCCATTAATTTAAGCGAGGATGAAAGATTCGTGGATGAGGAACGTGAAAGTGAAGGATTAGAGTGCAGTGCAGGACGTATCTTTTTTCGCTCTGACCGTAACTTAGGTACAAGGGCTCATTGGATTCCACACTTTCTCCTTTTTCTATTGTGGATCACAGATTTTTATTTTAAACCACCTCGGATACTATATCCTCTTGAAAATGAGAGTCGAGAACGCGAAATGGACATTCACAGTGACTTTTATCTCCACGACAATACATCGGTGAAGCACTTTAGCTACAGAGCTAACGTGATAGCATCGTGCTTAAATGCAGATAGAAACAAAAGAAATAAGCCCCTGACTGGAAGGATAGACAGAAGATCAACAATACTACTATCAGGAGACACCAAACCAAACATTGGACCTGTAACTACACGGTTAATGCTGTGCCGCCTGTCGAAGCCTAGCAATGCTGTTGCTACCGACGCCATTGACGCTAACTTAGCTACGGGACCTCGTCAGAGCTCTGATAAAAACATTAGCGCTCCACCTAGGCCAGCCCTCATCTGCTCATCAACACCCGTGCTCACCTGCGTTCCAGCGATCGACGGCGTAACGAAGGACTTCACCCGATCACCGATGCGGTCGGCGGCTAGCGTCGGATAGCGCGTCTGCTATCCATCTCAAAGTCCTCCTGGTTGTGTTGCTGCAGCCGGCCGCTAATACACCGATCCCACCTACAGCTTTCTTCTTTGCAGTCTCCATTGTTCATTAAACAAATTGCAAAAGATTCACCAATACATATGTCCAGAATACTGTGGAATTTTGCGATGAAAACAGAGCTATTTGTATTGGGATACAATGTGTCCGAATACATCCGTTTCGACCATTGACGTCACGCGCAAACGTCATCATACATAGACGTTTTCAACCGGAAGTTCCCCGGGAAATTTAAAATGGCACTTTATAAGTTAACCCGGCCGTATTGGCATGTGTTGCAATATTAAGATTTCATCATTGATATATAAACTATCAGACTGCGTGGTCGGTAGTAGTGGGTTTCAGTAGGCCTTTAAGGTATTTTCTGAAACGATACAACGCAATGTCGTATGATACCCTAAAATACGACGTAATGCAACATGGCGTGTAAAGTAAACTCCATGTTCTAAAATCCTAAAGTTGTTTTCCTTGCTTTTTCGACAAAGAAATGAATGTCACTTAGTTTCAGTGCGTCACAATGGTCATTTATTTCACCAACCACACACACACACACACACACACACACACACACACACACACACACACACACACACACACACACACACACACACACACACACACACACACACACACACACACACACACACACACACACACACACACACACACACACACACACACACACACACACACACACACACTTCTACATGCAAAACACTTTCCATCTTCGCCATCACAGAAGAAAAAAATAATCAGGTGTGTGCGCGCTAAGTGCAACATTAGCCGACGCTGTTATTGTAATGTCACGCTCCTTTCCCGTA
Organism: Entelurus aequoreus; assembly: GCF_033978785.1. NCBI lineage: Eukaryota > Metazoa > Chordata > Actinopteri > Syngnathiformes > Syngnathidae > Entelurus > Entelurus aequoreus. The sequence continues at coordinate 60,586,485 of NC_084739.1, forward strand.
ATAGTCGGCTCCGAAGCCCGCAGAGCGAAAAGGGAATGGGCGGATTGATCGAGGATATTTTACGTTTACGCGCAATCGGGCGAGAAAGGAATCAATTACACGTAAAGTTCACACATCGCAGGCCAGCTTCATGCTTTAGCCGCGTGTATGTGTGTGTGTGAGTGTGTGTGAGCTGCTTCCTGCTAGCTCCCATCTTCCGCCGCGTGCCTGAGTGATTGTGTGATAATTGCAGCGGTGCCGGTTGAAGAGTGATGGCTGACCGATTAATGGGCGCGTCATTGTGATGATCACCTGGGAAAAGGTCAACAACGCAGCATCCACTTTGATTAATTATATCTCCGGCTGTGAGCGGCTCGGAGGATGCGCGCCTATTTAGTGTAGCGCTGTGCTCCATTTGGTGCTAATGTCACCGGGTACCCGCTTGCCCACCTTTACTCATACACAAAAGAGGAGCTGTCAAGTCTTGAGGATTGTTTTTGTTCATGTTGTTAAAATGTTCTGCCTTTGCTCGTTTTCATTTTTCCCCCCCACAAAAACAACGTTTTGAAGAAAACAATTGTTTCGATCTTGAGAAACTGTCCTAATGATGTCAAAGCACAAATGAAACATTTTAAAAAAATGAGAGCAAACAAATGAAAATAAGTGAATACATGTGCAATTATACTTGAATAGCAGGTAAATTATAGTTTATTTAGCTAAGTCAGCAAAAAGGACATCAACTGCAAGAAAGGGATAATTGGAGAGAGGGTTTTATTTCCAAAATGGAAAATCTCATTTACGGCATAGGGTTGCCATATATACGATGTACGACGTAAATGATATGAATTTGGCCGACTATAGAGCTTATATTTTTATCGTTGTATCATGAAAATGCATGACACATTCAGGCTAGGTCTCGACGAGCAAACTAACACGTCCTCAACGCAACGGCTAACTTCCCTCCACAGTGCAACGCCACTGATAAGTCTGCAATCCTCGCCTCCGTGGCGGCAAATAAACTGTGCTTCATACACGTAACGTTATCACTGGAGGACGAGGACGAGGAGTAGCTAAACATGCTGCGCTACAGTATATGCTAAAAGCTGGAGTTTAAAAAAAAATGTAAATAAAGGTGGCCCAAAAAATCGATTCACATCCGAATCGCAGATTTTATTCATCCCAATCTAATCCAGTTCCAAATTATATATATATATATATATATATATATATATATATATATATATATATATATATATATATATATATATATATATATATATATATATATATATATATATATATATATATATATATATATGTATGTATATATATATATATATATTTATCTATCTATGTATATATGTAGATATGCATACATATCTACATATATGCATATATATATACATATAAATGTGTGTGTATATATGTATTATATCTATATATACGTATATGTAGATATGTATACATATATGTATATATGTGTATATATATATACACACATATATGTACATACATTATATATACACACACACATATATATATATATATACATACATTATATATACACACACATATATCTATATATACATACATTATATATACACACATATATACTGTATATACATACATTATATATACACACACACATATATATATATATATATATATATATATATATATATATATATATATATATATATATATATATATATATATATATATATATATATATATATATATATATATAAATGATCTTTTTTCGAAAAGTAGCTTTTCCAACCTGTAACCTGTTCCACTATAATCATCATACCAATTAAGACATTCTACCAAACAAATAATACGCATATCAAATCGTTTTGAATTGAAAATGGTGTTGAATCAAATCGTCCCACTAGAATCGGAATCGGAGCAAATCTTTAGGTGTCCAATGAGTCACACCCCTAGTAACGATATCAAGTATAGTATCAATATATGGTCAATATTACAATGTTTAGATAGATAATTTTATCGTCCAAAAAAAATACTTTGATGTTCCTGTTGTTGTTGTTTACAAACTCAGGAAGTAAGTCTCTGGACACAGGATGACTTTAAGGGCATAAACCAAATATTTAAGCCAGAGAACGATATAAGAAATGATTTAAATATATATATATATATATATATTTTTTTTAAAATAAAAATTGATATGGTAGTTTAAAATGTTGTGTGTGCAAATGTTAAAATATTGTATTTCAAAATGAATTACAAAAAAACAGACATTGGACACATTTTATATAATATTATAGTCATGAGAATTATTTAAAATGTTCACGACTCACTTTTAAATTCCGACCCACCAGTTAAGGACCACTATACTTAAAAAAAAACAAACAAAAAAAAAAAACAATTGGAGGTTGCCTACAGCCAGCTTATATGCTTTAATCACAAACCCGTTCACCCCAAGCTGCATTAAAGTTATGGAAATATTAGCATCCATGTGGCGTAAACAATATATTCAGAGCAGTAGAGATGTCAGATAATATCGGACTGCCGATATTATCGGCCGATAAATGCTTTAAAATGTAATATCGGAAATGATCGGTATCGGTTTCAAAAAGTAAAATGTATGACTTTTTAAAACGCCGCTGTACGGAGTGCTACACGGACGTAGGGAGAAGTACAGAGCAGTTGCGTCTCCCAGTCATACTTGCCAACCCTCCCGATTTTCCCGGGAGACTCCCGAATTTCAGTGCCCCTCCCTACAATCTCCCGGGGCAACCATTCTCCCGAATTTCTCCCGATTTCCACCCACACAACAGTATTGGGGGCGTGCCTTAAAGGCACTGCATTTGCGTGCCGGCCCAATCACATAATATATACGGCTTTTCACACACACAACTGAATGCAATGCATACTTGGTCAACAGCCATACAGGTCACACTGCGGGTGGCCGTATAAACAACTTTAACACTGTTACAAATATGCGCCACACTGTGAACCCACACCAAACAAGAATGACAAACACATTTCGGGAGAACATCCGCACCGTAACACAACATAAACACAACAGAACAAATACCCAGAACCCCTTGCAGCACTAACTCTTCCGGGACGCCCCCCGCACCCCCCCAACCCCGCCCACCTCAGCCTCCTCACGCTCTCTCAGGGAGAGCATTTCCCAAATTCCAAGCTGCTGTTTTGAGGCATGTTAAAAAAAATAATGCACTTTGTGACTTCAATAATAAATATGGCAGTGCCATGTTGGAATTTTTTTTCCATAACTTGAGTTGATTTATTTTGGAAAACCTTGTTACATTGTTTAATGCATCCAGCGGGGCATCACAACAAAATTAAGCATAATAATGTGTTAATTCCACGACTGTATATATCGGTATCGGTTGATATCGGAATCGGTAATTAAGAGTTGGGGAATATCGGATATCGGCAAAAAAGCCATTATCGGACATCTGTACAGAGCAGTGTGGTTGTTATGTTTATGGAACATGTTGACAGATTTGATTTCTATTGTTTCTTCGTTCATGGGCTCCCAGCTTGTGTTGGCAAATTTTGGAAAAGAGTCGACTTGTAAATGTTTAAAGCTTTCAATCTTGCACAATTTCCAACTCACTTCCTGTGGGACCTGCTTGATTTATTGGAGTACACCAATTGTCGCACACATTGCTAGAAATGTGTGTGTGTGTGTGTGTGTGTGTGTGTGTGTGTGTGTGTGTGTGTGTGTGTGTGTGTGTGTGTGTGTGTGTGTGTGTGTGTGTGTGTGTGTGTGTGTGTGTGTGTGTGTGTGTGTGTGTGTGTGTGTGCGTGAGACCAAGGGATTCCTGCAGTGGGAATGTGTGTGTCACAAAATTCTTGGCTTCCGCTTTGGCCAGCTGGATTTTTTTTGGATTTTTTTTCCACAAAATCCGCCCATGTGTAGACACTGAGATAAAAGCGTGCCTGGTACGCTACATTGAGAAAAGTATTGGGACATGTGTTGCATCAACATCCGCAGGAAGTGAAAGTTTGTGCACTAGTGGGAACCGAAAAAGGTTCCTCACTGAACTGCTGCCATGCATTGTTCACAATCTTATCGCCAACATTAGGGATTACAGGACGTAATTTCGTCGAGATGACCTAAAATTTCGCAAACCATTTATTCATGTATTATTTGCTTCTGAAAATGAACCTGGTAGTCATTCAGTTATATATATACATACCGTATTTTCCGCACTATAAGGCGCACCGGATTATAAAGCGCACCTTCAATGAATGGGCTATTTTAAAACTTTGTTCATATATAAGGCGCACCGCATTATAAGGCGCACCGCATTATAAGGCGCATAGAATAGACGCTACAGTAGAGGCTGGGGTTACGCTATGCATCCCGTAGTTGCGAGACCTGTTGTGGCTCAATATTGGTCCATATATAAGGCGCACCGGATTATAAGGCGCACTGTCAGCTATTGAGAAAATTGGAGGTTTTTAGGTGCACCTTATAGTGCGGAAAATACGGTATATATATATATATATATATATATATATATATATATATATATATATATATATATATATATATATATATATATATATATTAGGGCTGCAATTAACGATTAATTTGATAATCGATTAATCTGTCGATTATTACTTCGATTAATCGATTAATAATCGGATAAAAGAGACAAACTACATTTCTATCCTTTCCAGTATTTTATTGAAAAAAAACCAGCATACTGGCACCATACTTATTTTGATGATTGTTTCTCAGCTGTTTGTAAATGTTGCAGTTTGTAGCTTGTGTTCCCTCGCTTCCCAGCTCCCTGTAAAGTCATTCTAAATCAGGGGTCCCCAAACAACGACCTGCGGGCCGAATCGGCTCGCCAGCGTCCAAAATCCGGCCCGCGGGAAATCCCAGGTTTTAAATTATAATTTTAAAAAAAATCTGTCCTTTCTAATCCATTTTTTTACCGCTTGTTACACTCGTTGTCTCCTAGCCGCTCAGGCAAATCCTATTGTCTAAAAATGCATTTTCCCATCGATAACGTGACATCAAAGTTTGGGGACCCCTGTTCTAGATCATAAATCATGCCTCTCACTTGGATGGTAGAAGGATGAGGACATATTCCAACAAGTTGGTACACTCTTCTCAAGGAATATGAGTTACCGTATTTCCTTGAATAGCCGCAGGGGCGCTAATTAATTTAAAACCTCTTCTCACTCCTGCGTTTACCAATAGCATGCGGGATTGGCAAGCATGCGTTAATTATTTTAAAACCTCTTCTCACTCCGGCGCTTACCTTATCATGAAAAGCACATTCAATAAAAAAGACGTTATTATGGTCTTACCTTTAGGTATAAATGAGTCCATGCGCAGCTCCTATAGAAGTCTTCCTTATCTTTCTTCAGTTTTAAAAGTCTCTCTGTCTCGATGGAGATCTTCCTTTAAGTATTACCTCCTGCTTCGATTGAAAGTCCAGTTTAGAAAACTGTTTTATTTTAGATATGTAATCCTCCATGGTAAAAGTGCAAGCAAACAATGGCTCCTCACTCTTTTTGCTTGTTGTCTTCTTCTGCAGCACCGGTCTTCTGCAGTACTGGTAGTTGCAAGAAGGATCACTAGCGGCCTCTACCACCAGGAGGCGGAAGTCATTTAATGACTCATATTTGACCCGGCGGAAGTGCCAAGCATGCGCTAATTATTTTGCGAAACGAGTTTGACCCGGCTGTAATTCTAGGCAGGCGAATACTATATTCCCGGCGGCAATTCAAGGAAATACGGTATTCTTCATCTAAATGGGAATATTGTCATGATCCGTGGTCCGGATCATGTTTTGTTTAGTTATGTTCTGTTAGTTTTGGACTCCATAGTTCCTCTTTGCGCTTCCTTGTTTGTTTTGTCACCATGGCGACTCATTAGTTTCACCTGCCTCATTTGTTCGGATCACACCTGTCGCTAATCATGAGATTATTGTTTAAGCCTGTCTTTGTCAGTTAGTCTGGCTGGCGACATTGACTCTTTTCATGCCATAGTTTCCTGCTGCTCTTGTCATGCAATCGGATTGTTCGCTTCATGCCTTGTATACGTAAGTTTTGTTCATTCATGCCACAGCTAGTAAGTTTTACTTTCCATAGTTTACGTTAAGTGTTAGTTTAGCTCCAAGTGCGATCAGCGCGTTGTGCCTTCGCCTTGTGTTCTGTTTTTGTAGTACTTTGAGTTTGAGATTAAATCATGTTTTTACCTGCACGCCTTGTCCGGAGTAGTCCGTTTGCTTCCTGGGAAAACAATTCTCGCAGTAAGTTGCGAAATCCCCCGCGTCATGACAAATATATGATCATCCTAGCAGTCAGGATCCTAATGACTGTAGACATTGTACAGTAAATCATTTTTTATTGAATTTATTTAACATTTAGAATGCATTAAAAAAACATACATCCGTCGTCATGTCTTTCATAATAATTGTGAATGATACGCAAAATTCCCCCCAAAAGTGTAATTCCCCTTTTGTATTTACAGTCAATTGAGAGGTCTAGTAGTTTAATCTGGGATTGATTGATAAATTGATGTGTCTAAATAGTTTAGTCACTTAAGAATATATTTGATGAGGAATCAAAGAAGACTTGAGGGAGAAATTAATTAAAAAAAAGATTCTAATCATTTGTCATCATTGTTAGTGGTGACAAATCCAATTGTTGAGTTTCAGCATCAGACAAAAATCAAGTCTCACTGGTGGTCCATTCTTCTTATTTTGTTTTTCCCAACATTGCGCCATAAGAGAGCATTTGGCAGAATGTGACACGCGCAGGCAAGCGCTATTGTTAAGGTTTTTTTGTTTTTGTTTATATGTTTCCGCATAAAACAGACTATTTGACAGTTGCGGTAACTGAAGCCAATGAATAGACGCCACAAGCTGCGACGGAGGAAAGAAACCGGACAGAGCGTCTGAAAAATAATGACGCAGTAACAAGCTCAGAGGAAAGGGGGGAAAAAATGATTTAGATCAAATGTGATTGTTGTTGCTGTGTAAAGGGAGTAAGATGTTTATCTAATTGGTCTTGTGGCTTCATTTGACGCAAATGAAGGCTGCATTCACACTTGTCGTTCAGTCATGCCATTATGGGTAGATAAATTATAATACAACAAGGGCTGTCAAATTATTATAATATTTAATCGCAGAAAATCATATTGTGTCTGTAGTTAACTCGTAATTAATGATAAATACAATATTTATCCTTAATGAGGGTGGCACCATTTAAGCAGCTTGTGCCAAGCATGCAGCCACTTTCCTTTTTGTTGACACACTGCCATCAGAAGAGTCTCCTTCACGCTTCCTCATAACTTGTTCAGTTTTTTATTTGTACTGCACAGTGTTAATTTTGTTGACTTAGTTATCGTCAACGACCTACACTATATTGCCAAAAGTATTTGGCCACCTGCCTTGACTCACATATGAACTTGAAGTGCCATCCCATTCCTAACCCATAGGGTTCAATATGATGTCGGTCCATCTTTTGCAGCTATTACAGCTTCAACTCTTCTGGGAAGGCTGTCCACAAGGTTGCGGAGTGTGTTTATAGGAATTTTCCACCATTCTTCCAAAAGCGCATTGGTGAGGTCACACACTGATGTTGGTCGAGAAGGCCTGGCTCTCAGTCTCCGTTCTAATTCATCCCAAAAGTGTTCTATCGGGTTCAGGTCAGGACTCTGTGCAGGCCAGTCAAGTTCATCCACACCAGACTCTGTCATCCATGTCTTTATGGACCTTGCTCTGTGCACTGGTGCACAGTCATGTTGTAAGAGGAAGGGGCCCGCTCCAAACTGTTCCCACAAGGTTGGGAGCATGGAATTGTCCAAAATGTTTTGGTATCCTGGAGCATTCAAAGTTCTTTTCACTGGAATTAAGGGGCCAAGCCCAACTCCTGAAAAACAACCCCACACCATAATTCCTCCTCCACCAAATTTAACACTCGGCACAATGCAGTCCGAAATGTAGCGTTCTCCTGGCAACGTCCAAACCCAGACTCGTCCATCAGATTGCCAGATGGAAAAGTGTGATTCATCACTCCAGGGAACGTGTCTCCACTGCTCTAGAGTCCAGTGGCGACGTGCTTTACACCACTGCATCCCACGCTTTGCATTGGACTTAGTGATGTATGGCTTAGATGCAGCTGCTCAGCCATTGAAACCCATTCCATGAAGTTCTCTGCGTACTGTACGTGGGCTAATTGGAAGGTCACATGAAGTTTGGAGCTCTGTAGCAACTGACTGTGCAGAAAGTCGGCAATATAGTGTATTCCCCCATGAGTAAAACAGGACGATAACGAATCCCAACAAATGCACGTTGACGAAAACAATGACAAAATTAAATAACAATTTAGTGGATGAATACAAACGAGACAAAAATAATTGACAGGGACGAAATCCAATTATATTTAATTTTGTCTTTAGGCAGGTGCTTTCAAATACCGCTGAACAGAGTAGGACAACCCACGCCAGTAGTAATTCATGATTTTAATAGACTTTATTTATCATGCCTCTATTCTTTTAACTAAATCTTAAAATACTACAGTACAAACTAATATTTACAATACAGTAAAACAGATAAAACACTAAGACTAAAACACTGCAGTGGAACATAAGGAACACAAGTTTATTATGCACACTCACTGTAGTTATACTAAATACAGAGTAAAACTCGTTTTTTCATATGACCATTTTAGTCATATATTATTCAACATTTGAAAACAATGCTCAATTTCAGCCAAAACAATAACACACAGTAAAATATTAAAATATTCATGCAGTGCAGGTCTTGTTGTGAATGTAGTTTTTGAGATGTTCTGCAATAACTCTAACAAAAGTGGTTTCAAGACATTTTCAAAGATGATCCGTTGTACTTTATATTTCAGTCGACTAAATTCACTGTAATTTTCGTCAACTAAAATGTTGAGGAATTTTGTCAACTAAAACTAGACTAAAACTAAATTAATTTAGTTGATTAAAATATGAATAAATCGAAAATACGTTTTCATCCAAAAACTATGACTAAAAATACATTAAAATGAACACTGGTACCGCATTGATAATTTATGACAGCGTACGTAACCACAAAACTGATGAATCTGACAAACATTAATCACATAACAATAAAATATGAATACATGTTTAATACAGAGGTGTCCAAAGTGCGGCCTGCTGCTAATTTTCAACGGCCCGTGGCGCCTTCTAAAAATACTATTCCTAAAAAACATTAAAGAGGGGAATAAAAAAAAGAAACAGGTGAAATGTACCAAGAGAAAAAGTTGCATAATAACACGAAGCTGCTTTTTTTTTTTTTTTTTTTTTAAAAACTGTCATTGCTCAAAAAATAATAATAAATCAAAATCAAAGTTTTTGTGAATTATTGGGCTCCAATTACATCACATCAAATATTCCACTTTGAAAAGTTTTTGGGGTAAAATATTGCATATTTTGTGTTTTTGCCATTAAAAACAAACTTTTCTATGACAGAAATTGCATAAAAAAAACAAACAAAAAAACATAAAGCAATAATCAAAAATTATAATCAACAGATTGGTCAGTAGTTGATATAGAGGTTTTAGGGTTGAAAGTAAAATGTATATAAAAAAAAAAAAGTATGACCTACATTACTGTGTTTTTAACAATTTTATGTGTGGGACCTTTTTGGATCCCTTAGAATTTTCTGTCATTCTGTCATTTCTCAAAAAATATTAATACATAAAAAACTATGTTTTTATGAATTATTGACCTATATACGAATCCAAATACTTCATATTTAATATTATATATATTATATTATATATATATATATATATATATATTTTTTAAACTTTTTATGCGACCCCTTTTACCGTATTGCATTTGCACTATCTTGTTTAGCACACTCATTGTTTATGTTCTTTGTTTGTTTTTGTTTTTTTTGTTTTGCTTAGTTTTTTTTTTGTTTTGTTTTGTTTGCTCCATGCTTTTTTAACCTGTAAAGCACTTTGGTTCAATCTAAAAAGTTGTTGAAAATGTGCTATATAAATAAAGTTGACTTGACTTGACTTGACTATACAGTATATATATATATTAGAGATGTCCGATAATGGCTTTTTTGCTAAAATCAGATATTCCTGATATTGTCCAACTCTTAATTACTGATACCGATATCAACGGATACGATACATACTGTCGTAGAATTAACACATTATTATGCCTAATTTTGTTGTGATGCCCCACTGGATGCTTTAAACAATGTAACAAGGTTTTCCAAAATAAATCAACTCAAGTTATGGAAAAAATGCCAACATGGCACTGCCATATTTATTATTGAAGTCACAAAGTGCATTATTTTTTTAAACATGCCTCAAAACAACAGCTTGGAATTTAGGACATGCTCTCCCTGAGCGAGCATGAGAAGGTTGAGGTGGGCGGGGTTTTGTGTAGGGGTAGCTGGGGGGGGGTGGGGGGGGTATATTGTAGTGTCCCGGAAGAGTTAGTGCTGCAAGGGGTGCTGGGTATTTGTTCTGTTGTGGTTATGTTGTGTTACAGTGCGGATGTTCTCCCGAAATGTGTTTGTCATTCTTGTTTGGTGTGGGTTCACAGTGTGGCGCATATTTGTAACAGTGTTAAAGTTGTCTATACGGTCACCCTCAGTGTGACCTGTATGGCTATTGACCAAGTAAGCATGGCATTCACTTGTGTGTGTGAACAGCCTTAGATATTATGTGACTGGGCTGGCACGCAAAGGCAGTGCCTTTAAGGTTTATTGGCGCTGTGTACTTCTCCCTACGTCCGTGTACACAGCGGCGTTTTAAAAAGTAATACATTTTACTTTTTGAAACCGATACCGATAATTTTTAAACCGATGCCGATAAATTCCGATATTACGTTTTAAAGCATTTATCGGCCGATAATATCGGCAGTCCGATATTATCGGACATCTCTAATATATATATATTTATATATATATACTACACTTGTTTTTATTTAATTTTATGACTGAGATCCTCCCTTGAGGGGAGCCCTAAAGTAAAAAAAATATATTGTATTGGTTTCAAAAATGAAAACTATGAGAATGGCCCCAGTATGCTAAAGCTGCCCTGATGATGTCATTTCCACTGTCTCGCCCGGTTTTGTGACATTTATAGCGGAGAGGGCGGCTTCGCACACACGGCCCCGGTCGTGAACTTTGACCTTGACCGCGAGGGGCTCGGCTGCTGTCCTGGGTGGGAGGGGTCAGCGCCACACAATAGGCAGCCAGGGCTGACCTGAGAGTCAGTGAATGCAACACGGACGCGACTAACACCTCCCATCGTGTCAGAGTGACGACCCTTCCTAATTACAATAGCAAACTTCATTTTCTAACAATGCACTTTGCTTTACTTTTCATGATTGTGTTTATTTTTGAAAGCGCTAATAACCACAATGACTCAGTTTGTCTGTTGCCCTCCCGCTGACACCCTGTCCTTCCCGTGCACCCAGTGTGTGTGTGTGTCAGTGTGTGTTGCGTGCCATCAACCAGCTCGCTTCCTTGTTGTTCCTTGCCGCTTACTCTTCCTGCGAGTGGATACGCGTGGCGAAGAAAACCCAAACACAAACTTCTCACCTTTCAAGCCAAATAAACCTCGGGCCCCCGACAAGAATAATAAACTCTGCTCTCACGTGCGCACATCCTGGTCTCACCGAAGAGCTCCTGTCCACGGGGGTAGTATGTTTTGAACCGAGATATGCATCAAGAACACAAATGCATGATATTTGACACAATGGAGCAGCATTTCAACAAAAGGTTGGAGTGAGACAGATTGCAGCTGCAAGGCACAGTTGGATGTGGAGGATTATTGTTCAATCTGTATTGTTGCATTTTAGTCAAATTACTCAGATGGTGTAATAAGCACGCACACACACATAAACACACACACACACACACAATTGTATACTATACTTTTCTGCATGTAATGTTAGGCAAGTGTGTTAAGTAAAGTTTTGTTTTAAATTTAGATTGATTTATATAGTAATTATTTTATTATAAATATATTTATGTTGTATAAATTTAAATTGTATCTGTGGGCTGACTATTACCCTGATTATTCTATTTTATTGTATTATTTATTACATATATATATATATATATATATATATATATATATATATATATATATATATATATATATATATATATATATATATATATATATATATATTTTTTTTTTTTTAATATATATATATTAGTATATTGTATTGTAGTATTTTATTGAAAAATTTAAAAAACATGTCAGACATCTGATCCATGTTAAATAATTTAATGTTTAAATAATTTATGATTAATAGTATTTTTTACTTAAGTGCGTGTGTGGGTGTGTGTGTGTGTGCGTGTGTGTGTGTGTGTGTGTGTGTATATATAATAAAGTATGTATATGCACTTATGTATATATATATATATATATATATATATATATATATATATATATATATATATATATATATATATATATATATATATATATATATATGTTAGTATATATGTATATATATATATATATATATATATATATATATATATATATATATATATATATATATATATATATATGTATGTGTGTATAAATATATACACTACCGTTCAAAAGTTTGGGGTCACATTAACATGTCCTTACTTTTGAAGGAAAAGTACTGTACTGTTCAATGAAGATAACTTTAAACTAGTCTTAACTTTAAAGAAATACACTCTATACATTGCTAATGTGGTAAATGACTATTCTAGCTGCAAATGTCTGGTTTTTGGTGCAATATCTACATAGGTGTATAGAGGCCCATTTACTGCAACTATCACTCCAGTGTTCTAATGGTACAATGTGTTTGCTCATTGGCTCAGAAGGCTAATTGATGATTAGAAAACCCTTGTGCAATCATGTTCACACATCTGAAAACAGTTTAGCTCATTACAGAAGCTACAAAACTGACCTTCCTTTGAGCAGATTGAGTTTCTGGAGCATCACATAAATGCGAATATACAAAATAGACATTGACAAGATAAAAAAAAAAAAAACATATTTCTGTGAATCTCGTGTAAAATATATACAACACAAGGTGGCAAGAAATATTTAAATAATGAATTAAACAAAATATACCATATTGTCTACTGCTCGCCAGTGTTACTATATCTATGTGGAAAGAACTACACTTATTTCACTAATAGAATAATACATAATGTTGGATATCGAGAAACATACACACCCTTTATTTATTGAATCAAATATATTGAAATTAAATGATTTAGTGCATCTGCAAAAAGCTGAAATTATGCACAAAGAAAACTACAACTATAACAATTCTTCTTAACAAAAGAGGAGAACTATAACCTTAAAGAACCTTTAGTATATCAGTATGTGGAACTAAATTATGAAATGGATTAAGCAAAGAAGTCAAACAAAGTACTAACATGATCCAGTTTAAGAAAGTATTCAAAGTCAAAGTGTTTCAAATGTGCAACTCCAATAAACATCTTAAACCTTACTGAAAAATGAGATCATCTTATTCGTCGCATTATTTCAGTCATTAACTATTTATTCATTAGAACTTTATATTTGTATTCCTTCAATTAACAGAGGGTTAGTCTTAAACTGGATAAAAAGTTATCTAACGAACAGGAAACAATACGTGAAGCTAGGCGAACACACATCTACAATGCTAAATATATCCTGTGGTGTACCTCAGGGATCAATACTAGGACCTAAATTATTCAATCTCTATATAAATGACATTTGTAAAGTTACAAAAGATTTAAAGTTAGTATTATTTGCGGATGATACAACAGCGTTTTGTTCAGGAGAGAACACACAGGAGATAATACAAATAATAACAGAAGAAATTAACAAATTAAAAAGATGGTTTGACAAAAACATATGAATCTCAGTAAAACTAAAATAATGCTATTTGGTAACAGTAGAGGAGAAAGTCAAACACAAATACAAATAGACGGAATAGAAATTGAAAGAGTAAATTAAACCAAATTTCTAGGTATAATGATTGATGATAAATTAAACTGGAAATCTCACGTAAAAAATATACAACATAAAGTTGCAAGAAACACGTCAATAATGAATAAAGCAAAACATGTTCTAGACCAAAAACCCCTTCATATTCTCTACTGTTCACTAGTGTTACCATATCTGAGCTACTGTGTAGAAATATGGGGAAATAATTACAAAAGTACACTTCATTCATTAACGGTGTTACAAAATGATCAGTTAGAATAATACATCATGTTGGATATAGAGAACATACAAACCTTTTATTTATTGAATCAAAAATACTGAAATTCCACGACATAGTGAATTTGCAAACAGCTAAAATTATGCACAAAGCAAACTACAATCTGCTACCCAAGAATATGCAACAATTCTTCTCAAAAAAAGAGAAGAAATATAATCTTAGAGAAAAACGTAATTTAAAACACTTGTTTGCACGTACAACACTTAAGACCTTCAGTATATCAATATGTGGAATTAAATTATGGAATGGATTAAGCAAAGCAATCAAACAATGTACTAATATGATCCACTTCAAGAAACTCTTCAAACTTAAAGTGTTTACAAAGTACAAAGAAGAAGAACTATGATAAACATTCTCAATTTATTTCATCCATCCATTCATTCATTCTTAAAGTAATCTTACTTATCTTATCATATGAAATATGACTTACTTCAATAATTATTATTATTACATTTTTACTATTACTTATTTATTTTTATTGTGATTACTCATGGAGTTTATTGTGAATAAATTGTGAACAGGAAGTGAACAAAAAGTTTTAGCAACTGTTATGTAAAGAAAAGGGGTAGGATTAAATAAGCTCTGCTTCTTCCTACTCCTTTTCGAACATGTTGAAAAGAGAAACTGGTAATTGTGATGTATCATGTTGTATGCTTGCATGTTCAAAATAAACTCAAACTCAAACTCAAACAAATGTGTTAGAAATTGCTCTGAAATGAAAAAGGGGTAGGATTAAATCCGCTCGGCATCTTCCTGCTCCTTTTCGGACATGTAATGAGAACCCGGGAAATATGTGATTTACCATATTGTAGTTGCATTCAATAAAATCAACTGAGTAAATCAGTGTATTTATGAAAATGAAATGTACTTTTCAATAGAGTGGACTATTGAGACCCAACAAATCATTCATAAAAAGTACAGTTAATGTAGAGATGTCCGATATTATCGGCCGATAAATGCTTTATAATGTAATATCGGAAATTATCAGTATCGGTTTCAAAAAGTAAAATTTATGACTTTTTAAAACGCAGCTGTACGGAGTGGTACACGGACGTAGGGAGAAGTACAGAGCGCCAATAAACCTTAAAGGCACTGCCTTTGCGTGCCGGCCCAATCACATAATATCTACGGATTTTCACATGGAATGCCAGCCATACTTGGTCAACAGCCATACAGGTCACACTGAGGGTAGCCGTATAAACAACTTTAACACTGTTACAAATATGCGCCACACTGTGAACCCACACTAAACAAGAATGACAAACACATTTCGGGAGAACATCCGCAACGTAACACAACATAAACACAACAGAACAAATACCCAGAACCCCTTGCGGCACTAACTCTTCCGGGACGCTACAATATTGTTACATTGTTTAATGCATCCATCACAACAAAATTAGGCATAATAATGTGTTACTTCCACGACTGTATATATCGGTATCGGTTGATTTTGGAATCGGTAATTAAGAGTTGGTCAGTATCGAACTATCGGCAAAAAAGCCATTATCGGACATCTCTAATTTAATGCAATACGATTAAATGTACTTGTTTTTATCGTATTGCATTTGTTTTTTTTGTTTTTAGCTTTCTTTGTCGATTGGCTGGGAGAGGTCACGTGACTCCACTGCCTTCATATATCGATCTGCTTGAACTTGAATTGAAGTTCCCACACATGTTTCCTTCCAGCCTGGCTCTTGTGTGAGCGTGTATATGTATGCGCACGTTCTCCCACCTGCTCTTCATTCGTCCGCGATAGCGCGCCGATTCCAATACGCTTCGGAAATCGCAAACAAAAAAGCAGAGCATCTCACTGATGCAAATTGTTTTTTTTTGTGTTTTTATTTTTCCGCTCGCTCGGATTTCTTCGCGGACGAAATAGGAATAAACAAACTGCTGCTTTTTATCTGCGGCTGCCATCACGACAATGCGTGCTAACCTCTCGCCTGTCTCTTTTTTTTGCAGTTTGTTTCTCGACCAGTACAGAAGCAGCCTGGTTGATGCTATAAGGAGATTACTGCAGCCCGACGTAAGTGTGTATATGTGTGTGTACTGTACATATCTCTGCTTATCCCCCCCCCTCGCCCCCATTCCTCCTCCTTTCAATCATAATTAGGCCTCAGTCAAAACCCTATAAGCATTAATAGTGTAACAGGATTAATATCATGTAATGCTTTAATGCTTATGCATGGCTCTGATCTCCATGGCGCTCCCTCCTGGCCTCCCCTTCATCATAAATCCCAGGCAACGTCTCCCTTTTGGCCTCCCGATAAGACCCCCTGCTGTGACAGTCAAAGCTGAGGGGGGAATAAAAGCAAAAAAAAAAAAAGGCCGGAAGAGATAGGGTTGAGATTTGTGTTCTTCTGAAGAAGGCGTTTTAAGTACAGAGGCCAGGCTGCGAGAGGGAGAGTTGTTGGGAAGGAGATGAAAAAAAATAATAAAAAAACGCCACTGATGGAAGGAGGAGAACTTTGCTCTTGATGGCCAAGAAGAAATGCTTTATTGAAGTGTTTGCGGGGCCATGGAAATGCTTCAGTGTTTTGTTTATGCACCAAAAATGCAACATTGCAGCCATGTCGGTTCCATCGGATCATAATGCATTTGCCCTAAGGCGGGGGTGTCAAAGTCGTTTTCACTGAGGGCCACATCGCGGTTATGTTTGGCCCCAGAGGGCCGCTTCTAACAGTAAATACTATTATTACACAATTTTGTTAAGCATTTTGTTAGTTGATTTTTTTAAAAACTAAAATGTAAAAAAAAATGTGGTAAGTTGCAATAATGTCCCCTCAAAATATAATGTGTATTACTTTTTATGGTTAAAAAAACGGCAGCTCAGTTGCCAGAATTTTACTGTATTTTTTATTTTTTATTTTTTTTACTGTTAATAAAAAAACTAAAATTTGACAGTAAAAATTTGGCACCTGAGCTGCCATTTTTTTTTTTTTTACCGCAAATCAAAAACTGTAGATTTTTTTATGTATTACTGTAAATGCCAAAACGGCACCACAGTTTATTACAGTAAAAAAAGTACTGTTTTTTTTTCATTTAGAGAAAAATGCTGTAAAAAACACAGTAAATTTCAGAATTTTACCAATCTATTGCTACTTTTGCATTGCACAAATTGATGGATAACTTGCTTTGAAATCATTATTATTAGTATTAATTTCTATTTGATAATATATTTTTGCATAATTAGACAATATTTAGGTTAACATAATTTGCAATTACATGGAGTACATATATTTTTTTTCTACCAAAATACAAAGAAAGAATACATTTAGTAAGAAAAGTTGCAGTACTTTATTGATACATATAATTTCCAGGCTTTCGAGGGCCAAATAAAATGATGGCCCCCGGGCCTTGAGTTTGACACCTGTGCCCTAAAGCAAGGGTGTCAAACGTACCAGGCCTGCAAACAGGTTTTATCCGGCCCGCGGGATGTGTTTGCTAAGTATAAAAATGTACCTGCAATTTTTGAATGAAAGAAACTGCTGCTCTTAATGTGTCCACTAGATGTCGCAATAGCAATTCTTTGTATTTTTGTAGATGATGCTACATATGTACGAAATAAACCAAATGTTAGTACATCAGTCGAGAAAAATCATCAAACTACATAAATAACATACTGTAATTTGATTTTGATATATCTTTTTTTTATCTTGATAGATTGAAAATTAACACAAATGAGCCGACTGATGAACATTATCACATCATTTATTCAGAAAATATAAATAACGACAAATAAATATGGAATACTATTAACTGCAACATGTAAGTGTAAAAAAAAACAACAACAACATTATGATTTGTACAATTTTGGAAAGTGCTTGTTCTATTTTTAAACAAAGAAAACAATCTGAAGTTGTCTTTATTTTATACTTCCGCTGGCGGGCTGCGCACACGAATGTTGTAGCTCACCCAAAAGCTGATGAAAAAGTGTCATTCAGGTCACATTGCGTTTAGACCACGGGTGTCAAACGTATGGCCCCAGGGCCGGATCAGGCCCGCGAACAGATTTTATCCGGCCCGCGGGATGAGTTTGCTAAGTACAAAAATGTACCTGAAATTTTTGAATGAAAGAAACTGCTGTTCTAAATGTGTCCACTAGATGTCGCAAAAGCAATTATTTGTATCTTTGTAGATGATGCTACATATGTACAAACATTTTTAATAAACCACATGATGTTAGTGCACCAGTCGAGGAAAATGAGCAAACTACATAAATAACATCCTGTAATTTAATTTTGATATTGTTTTTTTTATCTTGATAGATTGAAAATTAACACCAATGAGTTGCATTCTGCTTTTGCTTTTTACTGGTTAGCTTAGCAGATAGCTAACATGATATGATCCTTGATGAAAAAAGAGACCCAAGTGTCTGGAGTGTAGTTTAGGCCTTTTTAGTGAAGAATCAATTTTGTAAAACTGTGAACAAAAACACATAAACAAACATTTTACATTCCGCATATATCTACATACAACATACATTTGTACATAGGTATACAAACCAATATAGAAGTCTGTTATGTGACCTATTTAGCATCCAAACCAACAAAATGCTGCCGGTAATTAGCTTTCAACAATAGGCACACATATCTTACTAAAGCAGTCTTAAACTGAAAATGCAAAAATAATGTGTCACAATATACATATGGAATGTGGGAGTATAGCATACTCCCTTTTTACCTTATCAGAATTAGAAAAATGAGGCTGTATTCCTTTCTGGGCAGGGTGGGGGCTGTTTTCGTATTCAATAAGTTGTCTCTTCCCGTTTGATTTTCAAACTGCTTCTAGATGCCGCTATTAACGGACTGTAGGACTGGTCTCCTAAAGCTTTAGTAAAACTTGATAATATTCCTATTCTGTCTTGATGGTCCTTCTTACTCTGCATATATGTCATCTGAAAGAATTTGGGATTGACCAGTGACTTTTATTCCCTAAAAGGAAGACTGGTCAGACGCAACACCAGCTAAAACACCTGGCGAGCAAGCAAGCAGGTGTATTATTGGCGTACTGCCCCCTGGTAATGTTGCAATTTTCCATGGCAGCAAAGCAAGCATTCCTGATAGAAAGCGCATAAAAGCAAGGCTCCACCTTCCAAAAATGCGCTAGCTCAATGCTAATTGACACTAGATATGCCATGTACATGCTACTGATTAGCATTAGCAAATGCTTTCAACATCTCCTAATTTGGTAATAAAAACTACAACTAAGATGCACGTTATACATTCAAACAGAACACTTTGTAGTATTCAATAAAATACAAGACTGTTACATTAGATTACTTCCTGACTACGGCAATACAACGAGGACAAACTGAAACAAATGCATACTTGAAAATGAGAATCAGAAGTGTAAGAAGCAGGATACACCAACATGACAGCACGTTTGTCATTATCACCTCATGGTGTTAAATAAAATAAAAAGATTGTATTGTTAAACAAATTAGATACAGGTAATTGGTATTGTATCGGTTCAAATGTGAAAGGTACCTATCCCTACTCTGGACAAAAGTCCAGTTTTCTGGTCTCCAGCGACCTCCTCCAGTTTCACCAGGTGTGACAATGAGGCGTGACATGAACGCTCTAGCGCACAGGTGTCAAAGTCAAGGCCCAGATCTGGCCCGCGACATCATTTTATCTGGCCCGCAAACACCTGGAAATAATATGTGTCAATAAAGTAATTAATATTTTTTCACTAAATGTAATACATTTTTTTCATTTTGACAGAAAAAATATATGTACTGCTTCAAATTGCATACCTTTTAAACTTTAATAGTATCCAATATTGCAACAAATATTACAGTATATTGTACTTTCCAAACATGTTTTTGTCTAAATAAAAACAAATAAAAATACTTCACTTTACAGCAAACTACCCATCAAATTAATAAAAAAAATTGACAATTTTACGCTGTTCTTTACAGCATTACTGTAAATTAAATTTTTATTTTTTTTTGAATGTTTTAAATGTTTTGATTTTTTATAAATGGCTGTGATGATAATGTCAATGAGGGATTTCTAATCACTGCTATGTTGGAATTCCTATTAATATTGATACTGTTGTTGACATTATTGATTTTTGTTTGACTTATTTTGGATTGTTTTGTGTCATGTTTGTGTGTCCTCTCAATTGCTCTGTTGATTGCTATTCTGAATGTTGCTGGGTCGGGTTTGGTTTTGGAATTGGAATTGTGTTATTATGGTATTATTGTGTATTATTTTGTTGGATTGATTAAAAAAAAAAAAAATAACTACTGTTTTTTGCGTAAAAATCTGTTGACTGTAAAATCTACGTTTTTTTAACAGTGTTCTGCTGTCAATGGAAAGATGGTACATTTGTTTTTACGTAGAAAAACCGGCAGCTAGTTAACAATTTAATGTTGTAAAAAACAATGTAAATTTACCACAAAAATTCTAGCAACTAAACTGCCAGCTTTGTCCCTAAACCCCCCCCCAAAACAGTGGTACTGTTTTTCCATTTACCGTAAAATGTTTAAACATTAAAAAAACAACACTATTTTACAGTAACATTTTGTAAATGTAAAGTTTTTACTGTAAAATCGACAGTCTACTTAAAACAACTTATATAATTATTAATGAAATCCAGATTCATACATTATTCACTGTTACAAGCGGCCCTCTGATGGCAGCCATAACTGTGATGTGGCCCTCAATGAAAACGAGTTTGACATGCCTGCTCTAGCGTCTCCTAGGTCTTGGCCTATGTCTGCTAGAACACCTCTACACACTCGGCCTTAAGGGGTAGAGCTTTCTCTCTGAGCTCCCACCGTATTTTCCGGACTGTTGAGCGCACCGTTCTATAAATCGCACAAACTAAATAAAAAAAAAAAAAAAAGTTTTCGTATATTAGCCGGACTAGACTATAAGCCGCAGATATATACGTTGTGAAATGAGTTGTTTACACAGAAAAATGTTAGTTGTTTATTTGTACACCTCAATTGTTTCCAAACGGTGTCTGTAACGCGGCAGTAAAACGGGTGATCAAAAAAAAACAGAAGTCATCGTCATGGACCCACTAGCTGCTGAAGCTAGCTCTCAAATCAGCTAAACAGATTCAATAAATTCACGGTAACATTTTGGTGAATTTACAAAACTGAAACAATACAAAAAAATGCCATTGTAAGTTAATAATACTAACAGAGACACTCGTAAACGTGTTAGCATATTAGCTAATGCAAATGACGTTAACTTCATCACATTACGATGGCACGTACAAATATGCATGAAAACACTCCTACAGACATCACACATGGGACGGTTTAGTAAGTTTGAATAGTTTTAGTTACATTGTGAAACCTACAAACGTTGCTTTGAGTGAAGAATGAAGAATCCATACGAGTAGAAACGCTATGGACGGCTAGAAGACGGTTAAACGCTCTGTCTAAACAAAAGGGTAATGCAACACTGCAGTGAACAAACTCGTTCAAATGATGACACTATACAGTGTCTTTGCTTGTTTTTTTTCAAAACTATTTGCATTATGGCCGTCAGCAAAGAAAAATGTATAAATTAGCCGCAGGGTGCTAAGGGTAGGAAAAAAGCACCGGCTTATAGTCCAGAATTTACATTATTTACTCATGAAAAATTGAGTACAAATGTAAGGTCCTGGTTTGCGGTCAAATTATTGTTGTTATTCATGTGTGTGTTTATTTTCCCTCTGATATATTAATATCTCTTTAATCCCGCCGAGATAATTCGGGAGCTAATATGATTTGAGGGGCGGCGATCAGACACAACATCGCTGGCCAAATATTGAATCATTCGCTAAGCTGATTAAACAATTAACAAAAACCCCGACTTCTCCCATCTAATGGCACTAATTTGTTGTTTGTGACAAAGGTGCGCCATCCGGGTGGGCCAGATCCTCTTAATCAGCTGATTAATGCGGGAGTGGGGGGGGGGGGGGGGGGTTTGTCTGTTTGATTTTTTTGTGTGTGTGCGTGTTGTTTTCATTGGAGGCGTTACATGAAGACAGCTGGATGTTTGGCCGAAAAACCAAAAAAGAGCCAGCGAACAGTGTTGTCCTGCGGCTTTTCTGTTCATTTGTCTGTTTGTGCGTGCGCCTCGCTTTGCTCCGTTCAATTAGAATAATGACAACACGATCAGCGTGACATAAAACTAAAAGCTGGAGGATTTCAAAGAAACTTTGAACCTGTTGCTAATCCTCTTAGCACGCACAGGACAACACACACACACCGCTGGTGAGATTATTGATACGCAACATCACACCTGCTTCCTATTTCTATGCGGCTTTGATTTGTTTTTGTTGTGGTGGTAATAAAAGCAAAAACAGTCTTACTGCTCCTCCACGTGCGCGCTCATCACAGTTTTGTACGTCCATGTTGAAAATGTTTTGATTGATTGATTGAGACTTTTATTAGTAGATTGCACAGTATAGTACAGGGAGCCACATGCGGCTCTTTCATGCCACCGCCGTGGCTCCCTTTGGCTTTGAAACAAAATGTCAACAAATAATGGTTACTTAATTAATTACATTAATTCAGATATTTTTAATCTAACAAATGTTATTTTGGAGAGTTCTGGTATCTTATTATATGATAATGAAACATTTTGATATATTGTCGATCGAAGGTAGGTAGGTAGGTCTTTATTGTCATTGCACAAGTACAATGACATTTTCTTTTCAGCAAACAAACCCGTTCAAGATTAGACAAACAAACAGTGTACAGGGTGACAGAACAGGAACGCTGATGGGTCGCCACAAGGTGCCCCGTAAAAGATGGGAAAAAGTTCAACGCTGGGGGAGGATGAGTAAAAAAATACAATCTAGACTGGGCTCCAAAGAGAGCCCAATCTGGAGTGGGAAAAAACCTCCATAGCAAAACACATATACATATTACAACATACATCTTGAGACTTGCAACAGATGGGGGGGGGGGGGAGTGGGGGCCACGTTGGCAGGCTGCAGCTCCTCTGGCGCTGCCCAGCCGTCCATCACCCCTAAGAGATTCGCGTATGTCACAGCCCCTGCGCGTCATCTCTTGCTGCCAAGCAATTGTATTGTTTTTAGCGGTCAACCCTTGGTAAGCTAGCAATGGAGGGATCAAAAAAGAGAAACATTTTTGATGAAAATAGAGCATTTAATGCTTCATGGACAGTTGGGTTTTATTTGGGGGGAAATGGGCTCAAATGGCTCTTTGTATGCTGAAGGTTGCCGACCCCTGGTATAGTACATATTCCGTACAATTGACCACTAAATGGTAACACCCGAATAAGTTTTTCAACTTGTTTAAGTCGGGGTCCACGTTAATCAATTCACGGTACAAATATATACTATCAGCATAATACAGTCATCACACAAGTTAATCATCAGAGTATATACATGAAATTATTTACATTATTTACAATCCGGGGGGTGGGATAGGGGGGTTCGGTTTGGTTGATATCAGCACTTCAGTCATCAACAATTATATCATCTGAGAAATGGACATTGAAACAGTGTAGGTCTGACTTGGTAGGATATGTACAGCGAGCAGCGAACATAGTGAGCTCGGAAAGCATAAGAACAAGTATATACATTTGATTATTTACATTTGATTATTTACAATCCGGGGAGGTGGGATGTGGTGGGGGGAGGGGGTTAGTCTCGGGTTGTAGTTGCCTGGAGGTGTTCTTTTAGTGCGGTTTTGAAGGAGGGTAGAGATGCACTTTCTTTTACACCTGTTGGAAGTGCATTCCATATTGATGTGGCATAGAAGGAAAATGAGTTAAGACAGGGGTGTCCAAAGTGCGGCCCGGGGGCCATTTGCGGCCCGCAGCTAAGTGTTTACCGGCCCGCCACACATTCTGGAAATACTATTGTAAAAATAAAAAAGAACATTAAAAAAAAGTGGAATGAGGTGAAATCTAACGAGAAAAAGTTGCAATGTTGACACAAAAGCTGCCATGCAGGCTGTTTTTTTTTCTTTTGTCTTTCTTCATTATTTTTTTTTGCCATTGCTCAAAAAAAATAAATAATGACAAAAAATCCATGTTATAATTAATTATTTTCAGGGCTCCAATTACTTCAAATATTTTACTTTAAAATGTTTTATGTGGTAAATATTGCATATATTGTGTAGTAGCCATATAAAAACATCAACGTTTTCTTTGAGAAAAGCGCATAAAACAAACAAAATAATAGTTCCAGCATAAAATCGACAGATATATCTGAAGTTGATCTCGTAACTTAAGTGTTGAAAGTAAAAGAAAAACCTAATAAAAATGTATCACTTTATGAGTGGGGCACCTTTTGGATCCCAAATATATTTAGTGATTTTTTATTTATCTTTTCACTGTGATTACTCAAAAATATGAAATAATTAAAATCAATGGTGTCCTGCATTATTGATCTTTTAGGGCTCTAATTACTAAATACTGCATATTTCAGTTTTACTATAAAAAAAAAAAAGTTGTTTTTGACAGAAAAGCCATAAAACATTTTTTAAAATTTGTATTACTTTATATCAACTTGAAGTTGATATAGAGATTTACTGTAAGTGTTAAATAATTTAAAAAAAATAATAATCTGACTTATTTTTAACATTTTAATGACTGAGACCCTTTATGGTACCCGGGACCCCTAAAGGTAAAATAAATAAAAAATGTATATATTTTGTTATGGTTAGAAAATGAAAAATATCAAAATGGCCCCCACATGCTTTAATTTTTCCGTGTGCGGCCCTCCGTGGAAAAAGTTTGGACACCCCTGAGTTAAGACCTTTGTTAGATCGGAATCTGGGTTTAACGTGGTTTGTGGAGCTCCCCCTGGTGTTGTGGTTATGGCGGTCATTTACGTTATGGAAGTAGTTTGACATGTACTTCGGTATCAGGGAGGTGTAGCACATTTTATAGACAAGGCTCAGTGCAAGTTGTTTTACTCTGTTCCTGCTCATCAACATCATCTTCCACCAGGGCGTGGCCTTGGTGTTCGCCCCACTGCGAGGCGACACCCTGCAGATGTTCTGTCAGCTGGCCCGGCAGGCTGGACTCTTGGTGTCTCAGCGCCAGCAGTATGACACTCAGGTGTGGGACGTGCATCTCAAGGTAAGCGACACACCTGACCGTAGGCGCCAATGCCGTGGGTGCTTCGGGGCCCGAGCACCCACGGACAATGCCGAGCACCCATGTGGGATTGATGGCAACTTTCAACCTTCAAAATAATTTTTGAAATATCAATGTTGTTGTTGTTAATTTTGTGACGAGGTTAGTCAGTTTTACATAACGTGAAAGTCACAAATCATATAGTCTATAAGTAACAAATCCTGACGGAGATTTCATTGTTGAATTAATGACATAATCATCTTAACTTTGAACACGCTGCACAAAGCAAATGAAGGGCATACTTACTCAACTGTCACACTAAGGGTGGCAGTATGAACAATGCCAATACTGTCATAAACCTGTGCCATATAGTGAAACCACACTAAACAACAACGACAAACACATTTTGGAAGAATATTTGCACCGCAACACAACATAAACACTACAGAACAATTTCCCAGAATTCCCTGCAACACCAACTCTTCCGGGACGCTACAATATAAACAAACGCCATCGGTGGATCTACACCTATACAACGTACAATAGCGTATCTAGTCGATACTACTTTGATTACATCGATATTTTTTAACATCACAAAATTTTTTTTCATTTTTTTAGAATGTATATTATATTTATAAACTCAGAAAATATGTCCCTGGACACATGAGGACTTTGAATATGACCAATGTCTGATCCTGTAACTACTTGGTATCGGATTGATACCCAAAATTTTTGGTATCATCCAAAACTAATGTAAAGTATCAAACAACAGAAAAATAAGTGATTATTACATTTTAACAGAAGTGTAGATAGAACATGTTAAAAGAGAAAGTAAGCAGATATTAACAGTAAATGAACAAGTAGATTAATAATTCATTTTCTACCACTTGTCCTTAATAATGTTGACAAAATAATAGAATGAGAAATGACACAATATGTTACTGCATACGTCAGCAGCTAAATTAGGAGCCTTTGTTTGTTTACTTACTACTAAAAGACAAGTCGTCTTGTATGTTCACTATTTTATTTAAGGACAAACTTGCAATAAAAAACATATGTTTAATGTACCTTAAGATTTTTCTGTTAAAATAAAGCCAATAATTAAATTTGTTGTGTTCCCTTTTATTTAGAAAAGTACCGGAATACTTTTGGTACCGGTACCAAAATATTGGTATCGGGACAACACTAATACACACACGCCGAGCACCCACTGGCGCCTATGCACCTGACCATCAACAATCAACCCTAAACCATGAAAGAGTGTAAACCAGTAGGGAGCAGACTTTAGCCAAGGATGGTCTAGTTCAGAAGTGTCCAAACTACACCAGGATCTTCAATTTGGCCTGCGAGATGTCTTGAGTTTTATAGGGCATCCGACCGCAGGGAGATATCAATTCATTTTAAAAGTCAGATTATATGCTGCTGAATTTTGAGTGATTCAGGTGTACGACCACTTTTCATGCTCTGAAATGTATTAAACGCAGCATTTACATATATGACCCAATGCAAACAACCTTCCCTTGTAACGGTGCACAAAAAAAACAAAAAAAAACACAAAATGCCAACAGACATGGTCACAATTTCTGGCTATTATAAAACATCTCCAAGCACCATAAACAAATTCCGGAATACACCTATTTAAATCCATTACAAAGCATGATGGGAAAAATACAAAACGCTATCTCCACAGTTATCCATGTTTGGCGCATTTTAGCTGCTTGGTATTTCTGATTGAATACAAATTTTAAGGGGGTTGTCACGGAAGTAAAGGTAGGAGTCCAACTTTCACATACTCTTAATATCTAATTATATTACTTATTAATTATATATCTATTATATTATTATATATGTACACCTACCGTATTTTTCGGACTATAAGTCACAGTTTTTTTCATAGTTTGGCCGAGGGTGCGATTTATACTCAGGAGCGACTTATGTGTGAAATTATTAACACATTACCGTAAAATATCAAATAATATTATTTAGCTCATTCACGTAAGAGACTAGACGTATAAGATTTCATGGGATTTAGCGATTAGGAGTGACAGATTGTTTGGTAAACGTATAGCATGTTCTATATGTTGTAGTTATTTGAATGACTCTTACCATAATATGTTACGTTAACATACCAGGTACCTTCTCAGTTGGTTATTTATGCGTCATATAACGTACACTTATTCAGCCTGTTGTTCACTATTCTTTATTTATTTTAAATTGCCTTTCAAATGTCTATTCTTGGTGTTGGGTTTTATCAAATACATTTCCCCAAAAAATGCGACTTATACTCCAGTGCGACTTATATATGTTTTTTTCCTTCTTTATTGTGCATTTTCGGCCGGTGCGACTTATACTCCGGAGCGACTTATAGTCCGAAAAATACGGTATATGTGTGTATGTATTTATATATATGTATATATATTTTTTTTGAATTGGCCCTCGACCTAATTTTTTTTAGCCCAATGCGGCCCCCAGGGCAAAAAGTTTGGACACTCCTGGTCTAGTTGAAACTAGTCAACTAACTGCGGGTAAGAAGTTATCTTGTTGTATCATCTACAGTGGGACCTTTGCTGACGAGTTTAACTTGCTCTGTGACGGAGCTCGTAACCCAAATTGTTATTACGAATACAAATCAATGTCAATCCATGCATCATGTTGCAGTTTTTAGCGCTTCTATATAGACCAGCGCTTTTCACGTGGCGGCTTGCGGGCCACATCCAGCTGGCCAAAGTTTTTTTTTTTTTGGCCCACTGATCATCACCCAAATAGACTTGGTGAAACCATTAAAACTAGTGTTGCTCATGTATGCAGTACTCCCGTCACCCCATAGGGGGCGACAGCACGGAATATGCCACAATTAAGCAGCGACGGGGTAAGTAGAAGAAGACTTCTCATTCAACCCTGAAAAAAAAAAATCGAAATAAATCGCGAAAATCTGACTTTTAACAGCGACAGGACAACAAAGTACGACTGCATTAAAATGGCTGACTTTGTGATGTTGTTTGCATTCGGGATTGTGTTCGGCGATTAAAGCTTGTTTAATACATGTAGCGCTAAATTTGTGTGTAGATTTATCGCCACATGTGTGCAATGTTTGCTGAGAATATTTTATTCCTATATGTGTAAACATATGTACTTTATTGTGTGAATGTATTAACACTAAACCTTCTATTTTTCTTTATTTAAAATACCCATTGGTCATTACACTTTTTAATGTTTATATTTTCAGTCGTACAAACCTAAATAAAACTGAGTTAAAAAAAAGGAACATCAATCTTCAACAAAACTTTTGGAGCTTCTGTTTCTTCATGCTGTTAACTATCTGTCTAGCTGCACATGCTGGAAACAAGTAGTGAGGGCAGAATAATGAATGTATTGACAGTGCAGCGTGAAAGCCCATGTGTTTACTTTGTAATTAGGTAAACAGAGTCTCAAAGGAATATAACCTGCGAGGCACTTTCTAAAGAAACATCCACATTTCAATGTCCGGCCCCTGAGACCTTGGGCTCTCGAAACTACGGCCCTCTTCATGATGTAGTTGAATAACCCTGATTTGGAGTGTACTGACAAATATAAGTGAGAACTATACGCTACTTTGTATTAAAAATTGCAACAGCGGAGGATGCATGTGCATGCACGAGACAGTCTGCCCCACAACAAGAGTATAGCGAGAAAGAAGGAACTTATTCACTACAACATCAGGACTACAACAGTGAACTCGTGCAAATCTCTTTGAGTAAATGTCTACCGTATATGGACGTCACACTTGGGAAAAACGTCACAAATAGTGCAATTTCCAAACGGCTCATTTGGAGGAAGTATGAAGGAAGGCAAGATCGTTTTATAAATATCTCTGACATGCCTCCATGGTTTGATTTCACATTTTCGGGACTTACTGTATGTAGATCCCAAGAAGACAAAAACAGGTACCAATAGGTAAGAAAAGTTGCTTTTGCATAATAGGTCCTCTTGAATCCAATGAATATTATCCGCTTCTTCTGAGCAGTGTCCTTTTTTTTGCTTGGTTTATGGACAATTTGATGAGTGCACCAGATTTAGCTAACAGCTCATATCTACTTGTAGTCCTTAATTTGACACCATCTAAGATAAAACATACATGGTAAAACAAATAAAAATGACACAACTATTAAAAACTATGAACTACCCTCACACCATCGACACACCTCATCTCACAACCCCCCGTTATTCAAAAGGCAGACCTACAGTCGTGGTCAAAAGTTTACATACACGTGTAAAGAACATAATGTCATGGCTGTTTTGAGTTTCCAATAATTTCTCCAACTCTTATTTTTTTGTGATAGAGTGATTGGAGCACATACTTGTTGGTCACAAAAAACATTCATGAAGTTTGGTTATTTTATGAATTTATTATGGGTCTACTGAAAATGTGACCAAATCTGCTGGGTCAAAAGTATACATACAGCAATGTTAATATTAGGTTTCATGTCCCTTGGCAAGTTTCACTGCAATAAGGCACTTTTGGTAGCCATCCACAAGCTTCTGGTTGAATTTTTGACCACTCCTCTTGATAAAATTGGTGCAGTTCAGCTAAATTTGTTGGTTTTCTGACATGGACTTGTTTCTTCAGCATTGTCCACACGTTTAAGTCAAGACTTTGGGAAGGCCATTCTAAAACCTTAATTATAGCCTGATTTAGCCATTCCTTTACCACTTTTGACGTGTGTTCCAACTGCGCCCAAGACCCAACCTCCGGGCTGATGATTTTAGGTTGTCCTGAAGAATTTGGAGGTAATAAAAGCACCAGTTCCATTGGCAGCAAAACAGTCCCAGAGTATAATACTACCACCACCATGCTTGATGGTAGGATGGTGTTCCTGGGATTAAAGGCCTCACATGTTCTCCTCCAAACATATTGCTGGGTATTGTGGCCAAACAGCTAAATTTTTGTTTCATCTGACCACAGAACTTTCCTCCAGAAGGTCTTATCTTTGTCCATGTGATGTCAAAATCTAAATAAATTATTAATAATGCATGTTTCTTAGGTAAACTTAAGTAAAATAAAGTCCAAATAAAAAAACAGTTTCACCACTTTAGTCATAATTTTTGCGCTTTAGAAACTTCACTATGACTTTAGCACTGGACTTCTTCTGTTTGTTTGATATTGTCATTACTGCCACAAGTGGTGGAAAAGTGTATTACAAATAAGTACCACTGCGGCCCACACGGACCACAGCCGAGAAACACATATTTTTTGGCGGCCCTCTAGGGGGCGCTGGCGGCCCAACAATGGGCCTCGGTCCTAATGGGTAAGAAACACAGCACTATGCCATCTAGCAGCGGGGATTGATTGAGAAGTTTATTGACATCTTAAAGAATTGAATCCATGTAATGCTTTAAAAAAGAAAATGGATGTCACAAAAAGCCAAAAGGCTTGTTTCCATTGTTCCATTGGGGAGGATCGTAACCGGAATTTTTGCTCGCTACCTAAACCATAACAATTAGCAGAGAGACAGCTCGTATCCCGAAAAAATATGTACCGCTGTATTTCAAACAAGTTAAATGTCCAAGTATTTAACCAACCAGGCAATCCAGAGGCGCCGCCTAGAATTCTGGGCCCTATTTAAAAAAAAAACCAATGTCATTTTTACAAGGGCCTTTAGAATTGTCCTAACTTCTCCAACTTTTACAGCGCCCCTGAAGATCCAGCCAACCCCACTAACAACACGACAAACCCACTTAAAAACCCAACCAGTAGCACCACACCAACCAAAACAACCGACCCCACTATCCAGCCCATCCAAACGACCAATTTGATCAACCTACTAACTAACCCTTCAACAACGCGATCCATTCCGTGTGACTAAACAGCCACAACCTAACTGACCCCCAACTCCAACCCACTAAATTAACCAACCAACCCACCCAACAATCAATCTACTAGGTGACCAAGCCACCCAACTACAAAACCCAAAACCAGTGAAGTTGGCACATTGTGTAATTCGTAAATAAAAACAAATTACAATGATTTGCAAATCCTTTTCAACTTATATTCAATTGAATAGACTGCAAAGACAAGATATTTAATGTTCAAACTGAGAAACGTATTATTTTTTTGCAAATAATCATTAACTTAGAATTTAATGGCAGCAACACATTGCAAAAAAGTTGGCACAGGGGCATTTATACCACTGTGTTACATGGCCTTTCCTTTTAACAACACTCAGTAAACGTTTGGGAACTGAGGAGACCAATTTTTGAAGCTTTTCAGGTGGAATTCTTTCCCATTCTTGCTTGATGTACAGCTTAAGTTGTTCAACAGTCCGGGGGTCTCCGTTGTGGTATTTTAGGCTTCATAATGTGCCACACCTTTTCAATGGGAGACAGGTCTGGACTACAGGCAGGCCAGTCTGGTACCCGCACTCTTTTACTACGAAGCCACGCTGTTGTAACACGTGGCTTGGCATTGTCTTGCTGAAATAAGCAGGGGCGTCCATGATAACGTTGCTTGGATGGCAACATATGTTGCTCCAAAACCTGTATGTACCTTTCAGCATTAATGGTGCCTTCACAGATGTGTAAGTTACCCATGTCTTTGGCACTAATACACCCCCATACCATCACAGATGCTGGCTTTTGAACTTTGCGCCTAGAACAATCCGAAAGGTTCTTTTCCTCTTTGTTCCGGAGGACATGACGTCCGCAGTTTCCAAAAACGATTTGAAATGTGGACTCGTCAGACCACAGAACACTTTTCTACCTTGCATCAGTCCATCTTAGATGAGCTCGGGCCCAGCGAAGCCGGCAGTGTTTTTGGGTGTTGTTGACAAATGGCTTTTGCTTTGCATAGTAGAGTTTTAACTTGCACTTACAGATGTAGCGACAAACTGTAGTTACTGACAGTGGTTTTTTGAAGCGTTCCTGAGCCCATGTGGTGATATCCTTTACACACTGATGTCACTTTTTTGATGCAGTACTGCCTGAGGGATCGAAGGTCCGTAATATCATCGCTTACGTGCAGTGATTTCTCCAGATTCTCTGAACCTTTTTGATGATATTACGGACCGTAGATGGTGAAATCCCTAAATTATTTGCAATAGCTCGTTAAGAAATGTTCTTAAACTGTTCGACAATTATGCTCACGCGTTTGTTCACAAAGTGGTGACCCTCGCCCCATCCTTGTTTGGGAATGACTGAGCATTTTTATTCTATTCATGGAAGCTGCTTTTACACCCAATCATGGCACCCACCTGTTCCCAATTAGCCTGCTCACCTGTGGGATGTTCCAAATAAGTGTTTGATGAGCATTCCTCAACTTTCTCAGTCTTTTTTGCCACTTGTGCCAGCGTTTTTGAAACGTGTTGCAGGCATCAAATTCCAAATGAGCAAATATTTGCAAAAAACAACAACGTTTTCCAGTTCGAACGTTAAGTATCTTGTCTTTGCAGTTAAGTATCTTGTCTTTGCAGTCTATTCAATTGAATATAAGTTGCAAAGGATTTGCAAATCATTGTATTCTGTTTTATTTACCATTTACACAACGTGCCAACTTCACTGGTTTTGGGTTTTGTAAAACCCGACCAGCTAGCTCACTAAAGCCCAATCGATCCCAACCAACTGGCCTATTCTACCGTCCTACTATCTAACCCACCTAACTAACTAACCCACAAATATAAACCACCAACGAACCCAACAATCAGTCTACTAAGTGACCAAGCCACCCAACTAAAACTAAATCCCAATAAATCCTATTCAACTGGCCTAGTCTACCACCCTACTATCCAACTCCCCTAACTAACTAACCCACCCATATAAACCACCAACAAACCTGACCAAAATCTTCGCCTGACTCAACGGGTATGCC
Organism: Entelurus aequoreus; assembly: GCF_033978785.1. Taxonomy (NCBI): domain Eukaryota; kingdom Metazoa; phylum Chordata; class Actinopteri; order Syngnathiformes; family Syngnathidae; genus Entelurus; species Entelurus aequoreus. The sequence goes on from NC_084739.1 coordinate 60,619,618, forward strand.
TAACAAACGAAGCACTGTGAGAAGTAAGCCTTAAAAAGAACATAAGATATAATACATAATATTACAGGCTCCTTTAACACGGTGGGCTTCGAAAAGGACTTGAGTTAACGGAGGCGGCGTCCAGCTGTTGAGTCCATTACTCACGCAGCAGCCGCGGAGGAAGTGGACAGCGAGGAGCGCGCGGCTGTAACCGCTGCTGGGACAATTGGACAGTGAAGTGGACGTTACAGTGACTCACTTTGACTCATCAAATGTTATTACACAGTTGGTGCACGGGGAGGCGCACTCTCAACTCTGACCTTTTTTTTTTTTTTTTTGGGTGGTTATTGCTAAAAAAATAAAATAAAATAAATAAAGCAAAAAAATTTATATTATTTTTTTCAATAATTAAGATTTGAAAACAAAAACAAAAGACTGGTCACAACTAGAGATGTCAGATAATGGCTTTTTTGCCGATATCCGATATTCCGATATTGTCCAACTCTTAATTACCGATTCCGATATCAACCCATACCGATATATACAGTCGTGGGATTAACACATTATTATGCCTAATTTTTGCCTAATTTTGTTGTGATGTCCCGCTGGATGCATTAAACAATGTAACAAAGTTTTCCAAAATAAATCAACTCAAGTTGTGGAAAAAAATGCCAACATGGCACTGCCATATTTATTATTGAAGTCACAAAGTGCATTTTTTTTTAAAACATGCCTCAAAACAGCAGCTTGGAATTTGGGACATGCTCTCCCTGAGAGAGCATGAGGAGGTTGAGGTGGGCGGGGTTGGGGGAGGGGAGGGTAGCGGGGGGTGTATATTGTAGCGTCCCGGAAGAGTTAGTGCTGCAAGGGTTTCTGGGTATTTGTTCTGTTGTGTTTATGTTGTGTTACGGTGCGGATGATCTCCCGAAATGTGTTTGTCATTCTTGTTTGGTGTGGGTTCACAGTGTGGCGCATATTTGTAACAGTGTTTATGCGGCCACCCTCATTGTGACCTGTATGGCTGTTGACCAAGAATGCCTTGCATTCACTTGTGTGTGTGTGTGTGTGAAAAGCCGTAGATATTATGTGATTGGGCCGGCACGCCACCAATATTGTTGTCTGGGTGGGTGGAAATCGGGAGAATGGTTACCCCGGGAGATTTTCGGGAGGGGCACTGAAATTTGGGAGTCTCCCGGGAAAATCGGGAGGGTTGGCAAGTATGACCGGGAGACGCAACTGCTCTGTACTTCTCTCTACGTCCGTATACCACTCCATACAGCGGCGTTTTAAAAAGTCATAAATTGTACTTTTTGAAACCGATACCGATAATTTCCGATATTACATTTTAAAGCATTTATCGGCTGATAATATCGGCAGTCCGATAATATCGGACATCTCCAGCCACAACATTAGGCACACCTGCGCTAGAGAGAGCCAGTGCATAAGCCGTATCAAAGATTCTGCCTTTGCAAAGATAATCAGGATCACTTTTGGGTAAGAAGAGAGAGAAATGGGAGAAAAGTGCGGATGCCGTATTGAAGATAAGAAATTGAACTAATGGAGGAATTGATCTGGAATAAGATCAATTCGGGTTTTAGTGCGCACGGACACACACACACACACACACACACACACACACTCGCACATATAAGCAGGGGTCGTGTGCTGCATGCAAATATGAGGACAACTTGGAGTGCCCCCTCACATCTGAAGGTGATTAAAGTCTCCTCTGCTTATCTTCTGATAAGCACACCGAGTGTGTGTGTGGAATATATGTATATGTATATGTGTGTGTGGGAGGAGGTGCCTGATTGACCATTCTAACTCACACACACACACACACACTGCTAAAAAATTATAAAAAAAAAAGATATATCACCAGCTCGAACAGACCAGACATCACTTAAACGGCACACTGGCGAGACATGACACGCAAACACACGACGTGATGATATCACACCCAAACATGCACGTCTATACACACACACGCACACACACACACACACACACACACACCAATAAGCAGCTGCTCCTCATTTACACTGCAGATTAGCTTTCCTCCTCTAAAAAAGAAGAGAGATTTGTTTACTTGCACCGAGAAAAGAAGAAAAGAGAATATCAAAATCTGCAGTGTGGATGTTTTACGTCACGTCGGCTTAAAGCGATCAAAGACCGAACCCGTAAGCTTCTTTCTGACGACGACGACGACGACGAAGAAGAAGTGACACTGAACAGCTTAGAAGAAAGCGAAAATGTTCTATTTTACAAGTTTCGGTGTAAAACAAAGCTAGAGAGAATTCAAGTTACTTTGTGATGGATCAGTGGTTCTGGAACTTTTTTTTCCAAAAGTACCACCTCAGAAAACAATTGTCTCTCCAAGTATCACCGTAATGACCAATATTAAAATACAGTAGCATAGTAGGCCTAAGTATTCATTCAAAACAAGGCAGAGGTTTTTTTTAACAAGTATATTTAATATTGTTGGCCACTGTAACATCACACACAGTTTGAACAGTAACACTGTGTTTGAATATTTCATTAAGTGATTCTTTGGCGCAGCACTAGATGGAGCCTGCATACCACTACCGTTTGAGAATCACTGTGGAAGATTAATCGCAGTTAATGGCGTTCTAATTGAACGGCAATAGCTCCCCGCTGCTGTTTTTCACGCAGGTGATTGGTATCAAAGCGTTATTTTTATGTGTGCAGTTTAGGGATGGGTACCGAATCCGGTAGTTTTTTTGCACCGACCGAATCCCGCTGGCCCTACTGAGCACCCACCGGTGCACTTCGGCACTTGGCGTTCAGTCTAGCAGCACTGAGAGCGAACTTAGCCAAACTACCTCCATGTAATGTTGCAATTTTCAATGCCAACAAAGTAATTAACTCAACAAAAATACTCAAATGTAAGTTAAATAAAGCTCCACTTTTCCAAAAAAAGTGCTAGCTTGATGCTAATGTACATTGGCTTTGCTATTGACAAGCTACTGATTAGTAGGGATGTCCGATAATATCGGACTGCCGATATTATCGGCCGATAAATGCTTCAAAATGTAATATCGTAAATTATCGGTATCGGTTTCAAAAAGTAAAATTTATGACTTATGAAAACGACGCTGTGTACACGGACGTAGGGAGAAGTACAGAGCGCCAATCAACCTTGAAGGCACTGCCTTTGCGTGCCGGCCCAGTCACATAATATCTACGACTTTTCACACACTCACTAGTGAATGCCACTCATACTTGGTCAACAGCCATACAGGTCACACTGAGGGTGTCCGTATAAACAACTTTAACACTGTTACAAATATGCGCCACACTGTGAACCCACACCAAACAAGAATGACAAACACATTTCGGGAGAACATCCGCACCGTAACACAAAATAAACACCACAGAACAAATACCCAGAACCCCTTGCAGCACTAACTCTTCCGGGACGCTACAATATACACCCCCGCTACCCCCTACCCCACCCCACCCCACCACAACCCCGCCCCCCCCTAACCCCGCCCACCTCAACCTCCTTATGCTCTCTCAGGGAGAGCATGTCCCAAATTCCAAGCTGCATGTTAAAAAAATAATGCACTTTGTGACTTAAATAATTAATATGGCAGTGCCATGTTGCCATTTTTTTCCATAACTTCAGTTGAAGTTGTTCTCTTATTTTGGAAAACCTTGATACATTGTTTAATGCATCCAGCGGGGCATCACAACAAAATTAGGCACAATAATGTGTTATTTCCACGACTGTATATATCGGTATCGGTTGATATCGGTATCGGTAATTAAGAGTTGGACAATATCGGAATATCGGCAAAAAAGCCTTTATCGGACATCTCTACTGATTAGCATTAGCCATTTTACATGGTGATTTTAACACCTCCAAATTTCTTAATGAAAACTACAACTAAGATGCAAGCTACTATTAAACATCATAAATACAATACTTAAGAATATTAACTCTTTTAAGGAGGCAAAAAACCCCACAATAAACTATACACTACTGCCATCCAATGTCTTGGCAACTGCAATTGCAACTTAACGTCATACTGCCAAGACTCAGAAATGTGATAACAAAACAAGTTATAACAACTGGACAGCAGTTATCATAATCATCTAATGTTTCAATTAAAATGAGATTTTATTAACGAAAACACTTAATGTTAGTCAACACACTCAAAAGTACCGGAAATTGGTACTGTTGATTACCGGTATCCGCGAATTGGTACCGTATCGATTCAAATGTGAACAGTACCCATCCTTGGTGCAATTATTTAATCTTGACGATGAGTCGGCCCCCGACTCTAAACAAAGCCAGAAGCCAATGTAACAGTTCTGCAAAAAAAAAAAGTTAAGCACTATAAAATGTTCCTTTGGTGGTTTAAAATTTGTGTCTGGGTATTTTTTTATATTTGAGCGTCTCGTCGGGAAGTCGACCTACTTTGTAAATAGTGTCCCTATTATATGGGGAGGGGAACCCAACACCGGAACACTTGTGTATTATTCAAAATGATTAGAATTCTATATTTTGCCACAAAACTGTTTTATTTCTCTTTAAGTCAGTAATTAATTAATTACAATGGAGCGTGTTATTTTTAGAGATGTCCGATAATGGCTTTTTTGCCGATATCCGATATTCTGATATAGTCCAACTCTTAAATACCGATTCCGATATCAACCGATACCGATATATACAGTCGTGGAATTAACACATTATTATGCCTAATTTTGTTGTGATGCCCTGCTGGATGCATTAAACAATGTAACAAGGTTTTCCAAAATAAATCAACTCAAGTTATGGAAAAAAATGCCAACATGGCACTGCCATATTTATTATTGAAGTCACAAAGTGCATTATTTTTTTTTAACATGCCTCAAAACAGCAGCTTGGGATTTGGGACATGCTCTCCCTGAGAGAGCATGAGGAGGTTGAGGTGGGCGGGGTTTTGGGTAGCGGGGGGTGTATATTGTAGCGTCCCGGAAGAGTTAGTGCTGCAAGGGGTTCTGGGTATTTGTTCTGTTGTGTTTATGTTGTGTTACGGTGCGGATGTTCTCCCGAAATGTGTTTGTCATTCTTGTTTGGTGTGGGTTCACAGTGTGGCGCATATTTGTAACAGTGTTAAAGTTGTTTATACGGTCACCCTCAGTGTGACCGGTATGGCTGTTGACCAAGTATGCATGGGATTACTTGTGTGCGTGTGAAAAGCTGTAGATATTATGGGATTGGGCCGGCACGCAAAGGCAGTGCCTTTAAGGTTTATTGGCGCTCTGTACTTCTCCCTACGTCTGCGTACAACTCCGTACAGCGGCGTTTTAAAAAGTCATATATTTTACTTTTTGAAACCGATACCGATAATTTCCGATATCACATTTTAAAGCATTTATCTCTAGTTATTTTCATAACACTAATTACATTGGATGCTTGTTTCTCTATGCGCCTTCGCTTTTGCGTCAAATCTAGTTTTATTTAGAAAATGTCACAATACAAATGTTTATTTCTTCTTTTGTTATTTTATTTCATAATTTGATGTTTTTGTTTTTGTTCCATGTTCCACATATATATTTAAAATAAACACCAAGTTACACACAGATCACATGAAACATATCCAATAAGATGTCATGATCCGTGGTCCTGATCATGTTTTGTATTTTCTGTTAGTTTTGGACTCCTTGAGTTCCTGTTTGTGCACCTCTGAGTTTGTTTTGGTTGCCATGGTTGCTCATTGTGTTCACCTGTCTCTGATTAGTGTTCGCCCCGCTCACCTGCTTCCCGAGCACTAATCAGAGGCATTATTTAAGCCTGCCTTTGCCGGTCAGTCGGGCTGGTGTCATTCTGTCATGACGGGGTTTTCGCAGTTTTCATTCTCCCGGGATGCAGACGGACCACTCCGGACAAAGCGTGGAGGTAAAAACATGATTTAATTCTCAAAAAAATCAAAGGAGTATGAAAAATGGAAACAAGTCGCACTCGAAGCTAATGCTACTATTTAGCATGGACTACGGACAAGGAATACTCACTAACTGTGGCATGAAACAAACAAAACTTACGTAAGTTTTGTTTGTTTCATGCAACTTGTCTACTTAAGTTTTGTTTGTTTCATGCCACAGTTAGTGAGTATTCCTTGTCCATAGTCCATGCTAAATAGTAAATAATGCCTCTGATTAGTGCTCAGGAAGCAGGTGAGCGGGCAAACACTAATCAGAGACAGGTGAACACCATGAGCAATCATGGCAACCAAAACAAACTCAGAGGTGCACAAACAGGAACTAAAGGAGTCCATATCTAACAGAAAATACAAAACATGATCCGGACCGCGGATCGTGACATAAGACATATAAAGTAGAGTAGTAAAAAGATGAAATACAATAATTCAATGAAACTAATACAAAACGACTTTCATTGCCGTAGTTATCCAGGCCCTGCAAGAAGGGCGAGAGAGAGGCTTATTGGAAGGAGGAAGTCTCACCCTTGCTCCTGATGGGTCGTGGTTAGGGCCTTGCGTGGCAGCTCCCGCCATCAGTGTGTGAAAGTGTGTGTGTGAATGGGTGAATGTGGAAATAGTGTCAAAGCGCTTTGAGTACCTTGAAGGTAGAAAAGCGCTATACAAGTATAACCCTGTGACAGTCTCTTACTGTCGGTGTTCCATGGACCACCAAGGACTGACATGACTGGAGCAGTTTTGACTTTGTTTTATTATTTCAATAAAACGTTAGTGCAGGTCAGGTCGCTTTTCAGCTCCTTCCTCTTCCCACTGCTCGCTCTTCCGGTTGCTTTTCAGCCGCTCTCGTCGTCTCCGTCTGCCTCTCGCTCTCTTCCACACTGCATCCGTTGCTGGCTCTCCAACTCCTTCTCTCCCCTCGTTCTCAGCCGAGAAGCCGTCCTTTTACACACCGAGGGGGGATTACACAATTGTGCCCAGCCGGGCGATCCACGCACCTGAGGTTCATTACGGCGTCGATCCCGGCGCGCCCCGCCTCGAGTTGGCCCCGGCGTGCCCTGCCTCGCTGTCGGTCTGCCGGCCACGCCTCCTCACAAACCCATTTGTCATTTCCTTTTTTTTTTACGATATCTAATTTCACTTTTTACTTTCCTTTTCTTTGACACACCGCCATCAGAAGGGTTCAGAAAAAGTTTTGTTCAGAGAATTTAAATTACCTTGTCCTTCCTCAGTGTAGCGACACACAACTGCGTAGTTTTCCACCTGTGTATTCTTCTGCACGCCAATAACGAGTTGATTCTGTTTGTGCAATATTGATCATTTGTGACCACGGAACGTCAAGCAAGGATGTTACTGTACTTCATCATTCTGAATATCCTGATGGTGTGTTTCCATTCTTTGCGAACTATCTTGCTATTCTGCAGTTTTGTAAAGCCACACTCACACACAGGAGGGACTGCTGTGTGTGTGTGTGTGTGTGTGTGTGTGTGTGTGTGTGTGTGTGTGTGTGTGTGTGTGTGTGTGTGTAGGCAGACAGGGCTAGCGCGTTATCCTCTTATCCCCACTGTTGTGGAATAGAGAGGCAAGCAGCTGGAGGGACTGCAAGCAGCCTGATAATGCCAGCGCTATTTTCTAACCCGCCATCTTAATCTTGTTACTCAAATGGTTGTGAAGAGAGTCATGAATTTTAATTTCTCACACGCACACACACACACATTATGTGTGTCTTTTGCACATGCATAAGCAGTATCCCCACTGCGTCCAACGCCGCCTTCCTCACCCACGTCTTCCCTCCAAGCTCACCAAACTTCCTCCTTGCATCACTTCTTTATTTACCTAAGCCTCTCCCTGCATCCTTTGCTCTGTCGCATACTATTTCACAAGTTTTCTTCTGTCCACTGCCAACATTTGCTTTCTTTCTATTTATCCCTGAAGGCAAAATACTTCATTCATTCTTGAAACTTACAGTGATTTTCAGGAGGGGCATTTAGGGGGCTTTGGTGCCTTGAAAAAATAGGAATATCCTCATTGACTTTTCAGCAAAACATCTCAATTTTGGTGCTTTTTGATCCGAAAATGATCTGATACTCTTAATAACCAGGTACCAAAATATTCTAGTACTGAAAAATCCAAGTATCAAAATAATATGGTACTAAAATAACCAACTAACAAAATAATCTAGTGCTAGATGAATTGGGTATCACAATAATCTGGTACTAAAATAACCAACTACCAAAATAGTCTAGTACTAGATTAATTGGGTATCAAAATAATCTGGTACTAAAATAACCAACTACCAAAATAATCTAGTACTATCTTAATTGGGTAGCGAAATAATCTGGTACTAAAATAACCAACTACCAAAATAGTCTAGTACTAGATTAATAGGGTATCAAAAGAATCTGGTACTAAAATAACCAACTAACAAAATAATCTAGTACTAGATTAATTGGGTATCAAAATAACCTGGTACTAAAATAACAAACTACCAAAATAATCTAGTACTAGATTAATTGGGTATCAAAATAATCTGGTACTAAATACTAATACTAATACCAATTACTAAATACTAATACTAATACTCAAAATTCCAAGTATCAAAATAATATGGTACTAAAATAACCAACTATCAAAAATAATCTAGTACTAGATTAATTGGGTATCAAAAGAATCTGGTACTAAAATAACCAACTACCAAAATTATTTAGTATTAGAATAATTGGGTATCAAAAGAATCTGGTACTAAAATAACCAACAACCAAAATAACCTAGTACTCAAATAACCAGGTCCTAGAATACTCTCGTACTAAAATAAATGGGTCCCAAAATAATCAAAAACTCAAATAATCAGATATTAAAATAAATAAAAAATACTCAAATAACAATGTATCAAAATTATCTAATACTCAAATAACCAGGTATCAAAATAATATACTATTCAAATAACCAGGTATCAAAATAATTTGTTACTAAAATAACCAGGTACCCAAGAAAAATGATATCTAAATAACCAAGTATCAAATAATTCTAGTATTTAACTAACCACGTATCAAAATAAACTAGTATTTACAGAATCAGGTATCAAAATAATCTGTTACTTAAATAACCAAGTATCCAACAAATCTGGTATTTAAATAACTAGATATCAAAATAAAATGGTATTTAAATAACCCAGCATCAAAATAATCTGGTACTCAAATCACCAGGTATCAAAATCATATGGTGCTCAAATAAATAGGTATCAAAATAGTATGGTATTCAAATAATCAGGTATCAAAATGAACTGTTGCTAAAATAAACAAGAGTCAAAATAAACTGATATTTAAACAACCAGATATCAAAATATTGTAGTACTTAAATAACCAAGTATCAAAATAAACTTGTATTTAAAATAACCAAGTATCTAAACAATCTGATACTCAAACAACCAGGTATCAAAATATTCTAGTACTTAAACATTTAAGTATCAAAATAGTCTGGTACCAAATAACCAGGTATCAAATTAATCTGGTACTCAAATAACCAGATATCAAAATAAAATGATATTTAAATAACCAAGTATCAAAACAATCTGGTACTTAAATAACCAGGCATCAAAATATTATGGTATTTAAATAACCAGCCATGTATCAAAATAATCTGACATTTAAATAACCTGTATCAAAATATTATTGTGCTCAAATAACTAGGTAAAAAAACAATTCTGCTACTCAAAAAAAACAAGTATTAAAACAACAATATGCCAAAAAAACATGGTTTCCAAAGTAATAGGTACCACAACACAGGTAATACAGGTAAAATTGTAAGTCTCGGTGTCTCGAAATAATTTGCTACTCAAGTAAACAGATACCAAAAACAATTTGATACCAAAAATCAGGTATCATCAAAAATAAATTGTATCCTTATCACTCGTTACCAGAGTAGTACATAAATACTTAAATACCAAAATGTGTGGAGGCTAAATAATCTGGTTGTTAAATTACCTGTTTTGATATACCAAAATGGTCAAATACTTAATTAGATAATAATAGGTACCAAACTCATTGGGTTCCAAAATAATCTGGTACTGAAATATTTGGATTCCAGAATAGCCCGATACCTAAATGACCAGGTACCAAAATCAGATATATATTGAAGTAACCTAGTTCAAGGCACTGAAATAATTAAGTACCAAAATAATATTGTACTAAAGTAACCTGGTTAAAGGCACTGAAATAATCAGGTATTGAAATAATCTCGTTCTAAAGTAGCCTTGTTCAAGGCACTGAAATAATTAAGTGCCAAAATAATCTGGTACTAAAGTAACCTGGTTCAAGGCACTGAAATAATTAAGTACCAAAATAATCTGGTACTAAAATAACCTGGTTCAAGGCACTGAAATAATTAAGTACCAAAATAATCTGGTACTAAAATAACCTGGTTCAAGGCACTGAAATAATTAAGTACCACAATAATCTGGTACTAAACTAGCCTAGTTCAAAGCGCTGAAATTATCAGGTAACGAAATAGACCAGTACTAAAGTAGCCTTGTTCAATGCACTGAAATAATTAGGTACCAAAATAAACTAGTATTTAAAGTAGCCTTGTTCAAGGCACTGAAATAATCAAGTACCAAAATAATCCTGTTCTGAAGTAGCCTGGTTCAAGGTACTGAAATAATCAGGTACCAACATAAACATGTAACAAAAAGAATCATTTGCTAAAGTAGCCATGTTGGAAGCACTAAAATAATCAGGTACCAAAATAATCTGGTACTAAAATAACCTGGTTCGAGGTACTATAATCAGGTACCCAAATTACCATGTACCAAAATAATCTGGTATTTAAGTAGTTTTGTTCGAGATACTGAAATAATCAGAACTGAAATTAAGTACCAAACCAATCTGTTACCAAATATTGAAATAACTTGTCACTGAAGAAAACAGGTACCAAAATAACCATGACCCAAAATAATCTGGTACTTTCGAGATACTGAAATAATTAAGATTGAAACTAAATCCCAAACGAATCTGGTACCAAATATTGAAATAACCTGTCACTGAAGAAAACAGGTACCGAAAAAACCATGTACCAAAAAAATCTGGTACTTTTGAGATACTGAAATAATCAGGACTGGAACTAAGTACCAAACGAATCTGGTACCAAATATTGAAATAACCTGTCACTGAAGAAAACAGGTACCAAAATAACCATATCCCAAAATAATCTGGTACTTTCGTGATACAGAAATAATCAGGACTGGAACTAAGTACCAAACGAATCTGGTACCAAATATTGAAATAACCTGTCACTGAAGAAAACAGGTACCAACATAACCATATCCCAAAATAATCTAGTACTTTCGAGATACAGAAATAATCAGGACTGGAACTAAGTACCAAACTACTCTGGTACCAAATATTGAAATAACCTGTCACTGAAGAAACCAGGTACCGAAATAACCATGTACCAAAATAATCTGGTACTTTCGAGATACTGAAATAATCGGGACGGAAATTAAGTACCAATGGAATCTGGTACCAAATATTGAAATAACCTGTCACTGAAGAAAACAGGTACCAAAATAACCGTATCCTAAAATAATCTGGTACTTTCGAAATACAGAAATAATCAGGACTGGAACTAGGTACCAAACAAATCTGGTACCAAATATTGAAATAACCTGTCACTGAAGAAACCAGGTACCGAAATAACCCTGTACCAAAATAATCTGGTACTTTCGAGATAGTGAAATAATCAGGACTAAAACTAAGTACCAAACAAATCTGGTACCAAATATCTAAATAACCTGTCACTGAAGAAACCAGGTACCGAAATAACCGTGTATCACAATAATCTGGTACTTTCGAGATACTGAAGTAATTAGGACTGAAACTAAGTACCAAACGAATCTGGTACCAAATATTGAAATAACCTGTCACTGAAGAAACCAGGTACCGAAATAACCATGTATCAAAATAATCTGGTACATTCGGGATACTGAAATAATCAGGACTGAAATTAAGTACCAAACGAATCTGGTACCAAATATTGAAATAACCTGTCACTGAAGAAAACAGGTGCCGAAATAACCATGTACCAAAATAATCTGGTACTTTCGAGATAGTGAAATAATCAGGACTGAAACTAAGTACCAAACAAATCTGGTACCAAATATCTAAATAACCTGTCACTGAAGAAACCAGGTACCGAAATAACCGTGTATCACAATAATCTGGTACTTTCGAGATACTGAAGTAATTAGGACTGAAACTAAGTACCAAACGAATCTGGTACCAAATATTGAAATAACCTGTCACTGAAGAAACCAGGTACCGAAATAACCATGTATCAAAATAATCTGGTACATTCGGGATACTGAAATAATCAGGACTGAAATTAAGTACCAATGGAATCTGGTACCAAATATTGAAATAACCTGTCACTGAAGAAAACAGGTACCGAAATAACCGTGTACCAAAATAATCTGGTACTTTCGAGATACTGAAATAATCAGGACTGAAATTAAGTACCAAATAAACTTGGTACCAAATATTGAAATAACCTGTCACTGAAGAAACCAGGTACCGAAATAACCATATATCAAAATAATCTGGTACTTTCGAGATAGTGAAATAATGAGGACTGAAATTAAGTACCAAACGAATCTGGTACCAAATATTGAAATAACCTGTCACTGAAGAAAACAGGTACCAAAATAATCTGGTACTTTCGAGATACTGAAATAATCAGGACTGAAATTAAGTACCAAATAAACTTGGTACCAAATATTGAAATAACCTGTCACTGAAGAAACCAGGTACCGAAATAACCATATATCAAAATAATCTGGTACTTTCGAGATAGTGAAATAATGAGGACTGAAATTAAGTACCAAACGAATCTGGTACCAAATATTGAAATAACCTGTCACTGAAGAAAACAGGTACCAAAATAACCGTATCCTAAAATAATCTGGTACTTTCGAAATACAGAAATAATCAGGACTGGAACTAGGTACCAAACAAATCTGGTACCAAATATTGAAATAACCTGTCACTGAAGAAACCAGGTACCGAAATAACCATGTACCAAAATAATCTGGTACTTTCGAGATAGTGAAATAATCAGGACTGAAACTAAGTACCAAACAAATCTGGTACCAAATATCTAAATAACCTGTCACTGAAGAAACCAGGTACCGAAATAACCGTGTATCACAATAATCTGGTACTTTCGAGATACTGAAGTAATTAGGACTGAAACTAAGTACCAAACGAATCTGGTACCAAATATTGAAATAACCTGTCACTGAAGAAACCAGGTACCAAAATAACCATGTATCAAAATAATCTGGTACATTCGGGATACTGAAATAATCAGGACTGAAATTAAGTACCAAATGAATCTGGTACCAAACATTGAAATAACCTGTCACTGAAGAAAACAGGTACCAAAATAACCGTGTACCAAGATAATTTGGTACTTTCGAGATACTGAAGTAATCAGGACTGAAACTAAGTACCAAACAAATCTGGTACCAAATATTGAAATAACTTTGAGATTGTGTACTCAATATAAAGTGCTTTTTTACAAATAAAATCTATTATTATTATTATTATGTACCTTCAAATTCAGGTAGTGAAATAAGGTACAGTACCAGATGTAAACCTTTACCAAATTAATCATATCAGATTGTGACACTTTTCCTTTGGGGTAGCGACTAAAACAGTTTGGTACGCAAAGTGTAAGAAACAACTTCGTCTTTGTTCAATCTAACGACACTGGCGCTATGTACGTCGTGGCAACAGCTATCGCCATCCTGCCTGGACGAGGGTGTACCGTGCCAAAGCGTACTGAGGTGACCCCACCTGAACCAGACCACAACTTGTGTTGGCACCCTTCCCCTAATCTTCCACGCTCCATCCTCACCTTGGCCCACTTCCTCCCTGACGGAGACGGGGGGGGGGGGGGGGGGGGGGGGCACACAAGAGCGAGGCTGCCGGTGAAAGTGGCACTAAAAGAAATGACTTGCACCTTGGAATGAAAGCGAGAGAAAAGGGTGTGGGTGGTGGCTGGCGGGGGGGGCGGGGGTCGGGTTTGAGAGCCGATTTAGGCAGCCACCCATGAAGCTGATTAGGCAGCCTGCGATCAGGAGGAACAGCTTTGCTTGTTAAACTTTTCACCTCTGCCAGCTCTTCAGCCCCTCCCTCACCTTCTTTGTATTCTCCTTCCCTCCTCGCATCGCCTCCTTGCTCCTTCCTTACGCCTGGCAGCTTTTCAATGGCGCTCAACATGGCGGCTCGACGTAGCGCTCTTTTTTATTTTTCAGGGGGTGGTGGAGGCAGCTGCCCCTCCACGCCCGTCAACCCCTTTGGGGCCTTCTCCTTCTTGTCATCGGGAGGGGTCACCGGTTCAACCACCGGCCGGCGCCTGGAGGGGAGATAACACGCATTAAGGACGATGGGGGACAAAGGGGCGGGGCCACAAGGCGGCAGATTGGCATGAAGACATTACCTGTAACGCTGGTTTATGTGGGTCTGTAACTTTAACCCTAACGAGGTGCTGAGATTATTGTGTACTTTATCCACCTTTTGCATATGCACTGTAACTCTGATGCCATATAAAGTACCCATGATTGTCACACACACACTAGGTCAGGGATGTCCAAAGTGCGGCCCGGGGGCCATTTGCGGCCCGCAGGTAATTTTTTAACGGCCCCACGGCACATTCTAAAAATACAATAAAAAATTTTTTTTTAAAAGTAGTATAAAAGAGTAAACAGGTGACAATAAAATGTTGCTATGTTGACTCTAATAACACTAAGCTGTCATGCAGGCTGTTTCTTTTTTTAAAAACATAGTAATGAATCAAAAACAATGTTATTATGAATTATTGACCTATTCAAGGCTCCAATTAGGTCACATTAAATATTCCACTTTGAGGTATTCTTTTGGGAAAATGTTGCATATTTTGTGTTTGCCATATAAAAAACTGTTGTTGTTTTTTTTTTAAAGAAGGGCCTAAATTGAACAAACAAGGAACATAATAAACAACAATACAAGTTATAATTGACGGATAGATCTAAAGTTGATCTCGGGACTATTGTGTTAACAGTTTTTTAAAAAATTACGATTTATTTTTTAACACTTTACTGAGCAGGACCCTTTTGGATCCCCAATCATTTTAGTGGGACTTTTTTTTTTTTTTAAGTGTCATTGCTCAAAAAATAATAATAAATTAAAATCAATGTTGTTATGAGTTATGTTATGAGCTCCAATTATTATATAATCTGAAATGTTCCACTTTAAAATTTTATTGGGGGAAAATATTTCATATTTTGTGTTTTTTCCATAAAAAACTGGGTTTTCTTTAACAAAAATGGCATACAACTTAAATCTAAAAAAAAAAACCCCAAAAAAACAAAACAAAAAAAAAGTTATATTGACATATATACCTAATGTTGATCTAGATATTTAAACTTTGAATAATAATAATAATAATAATACTAAATAATGACTTTTAAAAAACATTTTTTTTAACCTAAACCCTTTGGAGTCCCCGGTATCAAGCCTGAGTGGAGGCCTAAATGTATATGTTTTATACATATATTGTATTGGTTTTTAAAATAAAAAATATCAAAATGGCCCCCGCTTGCTTTGATTTTTCAGTGTGCGGCCCTCAGTGGAAAAAGTTTGGACACCCCTGCACTAGGTGCAGCGAAATTATTCTCTGCATTTGACCCATCGCCCTTGATCACCCCCTGAGAGGTGAGGGGAGCAGTGAGCAGCAGCGGGGGCCGCGCCCGGGAATCATTTTTGGTGATTTAACCCCCAATTCCAACCCTTCATGCTGAGTGTCAAGTAGGGAGGTAATGGTATGAGGGGCCGTTAGGGACATTATTCAGAATTACCTCTTACATACACTACTGAAATGCTCTCACATAGTGTGTATAAGAGTGTTTCAGTAGTGTATGTGAGAGAAAAACATTTCCGTTTTTTATATGAGAGCATTAATTCTGACTAATGTCCCTAACGCCCCTCATATAATGGGTCCCATTTGTATAGTCTTTGGTATGACTCGGCCGGGGTTTGAACTCACGACCTACCGATCACAGGGCGGACACTCTATTTCACGTACAACGAGGTAACATTAAGGAGTAGGACAGTGGGACGCAAACATTAGCAACGCTAGCATAGCTATGTTAGCTACGAGGCTAGCATAACACTTACATTTTTACTGCAAAGTCATTAGGTTAGTCCAGGGGTCCCCAAACTTTTTGACTCGGGGGCCGCATTGGGTTAAAAAAATTTGGGGGCCGGGCTGTATATATAATAATAATAATAATAATAATGCCTGGGATTTATATAGCGCTTTTCTAAGTACCCAAAGTCGATTTACATGTTAAAAACCCATCATTCATTCACACCTGGTGGTGGTAAGCTACTTTCATAGCCACAGCTGCCCTGGGGTAGACTGGGGTATATATATATATATATATATATATATATATATATATATATATATATATATATATATATATATATATATATATATATATATATATATATGGTAACACTTTAGTATGGGGAACATATTCACCATTAATTAGTTGCTTATTAACATGCAAATTAGTAGCATTGGCTCTTAATTAGTCATTATTAAGTACTTATTAATGCCATTAACTAAGAGTCTTCCCTCAATAACCTCAGAATTATTGCTTATTAGTAACCCTAACCCTTATATGTTCCCCTAGTGTCCAAATAACTCTAAATTAAGTCTTTGTTACATAGAATATGTTCCGCAAACTAAAGTGTTACCATATATATATATATATATATAAATATATATATATATATATATATATATTAGGGGTGTAACGGTACACAAAAAATTCGGTTCCGTACGTACCTCGGTTCAGAGGTCACGGTTCGGTTCATTTTCGGTACAGTAAGAAAACAACAAAATATACATATTTTGGTTATTTATTTACCAAATTTGTAAACAATTGCTTTATTCTTTTAACATTGGGAACACTATAATAATTCTGCCCAAGTTAATCAACGTTAAACTGCCTCAATTTGTTGCTCAGATTAAATAAAATGACAAAACTTTTCTTCTACATATAAAAAGTGCAAAATTGAACAGTTTCAAGTCAACTCATCATGCTTAATTTATTACAGCATTTGGGAAGCCTGTAGTTGATTTTTATTATGTAAATGTTATATTTTTATGAACATGTGATAGCAGGGACCCTGCCATTCAAAACTAGGCTGCTACATTTCTAATGATTAATGTATTTATAGCTGAAAAAATAGTACAATAGCAATAGGAGAGACTACACACCCACACGCATACACACACACACACAACCACACACACGCACACTGCAAAATGAGCTAACGTTACGCTAAAAGCTAATTAGCCTTCACCTCAAGCCAGGACTGCGAGCGCACTGCTGATTGGCTGTTACCGCTCTGAAGAGGGGGGTGTGATGTTCATATTTTGTCAGTACTCAGTGTTTTACTGTTCTGTCAGAATAATTGTATCTAAGGTTTCACAAAACTTTTTGTTGCCTTGAGTTCCCGGCGAGAATACAAAAGCTGTCTTTGATCCTACCAAGAAGAAGGCTTGTAAAAGTCCACTGTGTAGGATGGGAAGCAACATGAAGGTGTTCTGTTTCTTCAATGTATTGTTATCCACAGAAAGATTTTATCATGACCCGAGAACTACAAAGCGGAGAGGAAGTAGGACCAGACTCCCCTCAAGGCGACCTTTTCTTTGAACTGTTTTGTGGCCAAAGACAGCACCTGTTTACGACCCCCGTCCCTTAGAAACAGCTGTTGCCATGTAATCAGGGAAAGTCCAAATAAAAAAGGAGGCGTACCATCTTTCGTCAGAGCGTGGTCAGACTGTGCAAAGAGTAGAGTCCAGACGTCTCTCCTCAATTGAGTCAAATTTAATTCTGTCTCTGTTTAATTCCTTGCTTCTTGTCTTGTTTAATAGATGTCATCAGTGTCTGAACCTGAAATTAGTGTTCCTAAAAATAGATATACCGGCCCGCAGACACATTTTCTTCCTCTAAAATTGGCCCCCCAAGTCAAAATAATTGCCCAGGCCTGCTTCAGGGACACATATTACTTTTAAGAACGTCAGTAAAAAAGTTGTTTTGCATGTAAAGAACCTTTAAACTTGGTCAGCCTATTTTAAAAGTGTGAGACTAAGTTAAAGCCACATTCATTGCAAAACTGTGATTCCTGCCAAGAAACAGCCTCAAATGTTTGAAGTAAAAGCACGTCTCTTGTGTTGTGTCCAGATGCTGCAGGAAGGCAAAGAAGCGTACGACGAGAACATCCACTACCCTCTGCTCATCACACTGACCAAAGCACCGAAAGGGCAGTAAAAAACAAAAACAAAGACTTCAAGTATGACCTCCTCTGCTGTGCACATGGTGGTAGTGATGGCTGCGGTGGCGTCTTTTCAACACTGTGAACCCCTAGTGGTCAGCGTACGTCACCACACTCGCACTCTGTCAGCAGTGTCTTTTTAAGCCCGACAACATTTCATAACTATATTGTTTTTCCAGAGTTCGTATGTACTTTGGGGAGTTTGTACTTTGACGTGTTAGGTGACGTCTCCATGGAAACACTGCCTTTTGGCCTCGGCGCTAGTTTGGTTTCCCGTCAGTGTTGTGCCTTATATGTCGCAAAACGCCTCACCACTATGACAACACGTGACCCCCGACAAATGTGGCGTGGTATGTCGCGTATATCTTGACACATACAGATAGGCCGGTGGTTCTCAAGACTTTTTTTCACGCCAAGTACCACCAAAATGACCAACATTAGAGTACAGTAGCGTTGTAGGTCCAAGTATTCATTAAAAACACGGCAGAGGTTTTTATTTAAGAAATATATTCTATAGTTTTCGGCCGTTGTAACATTACAAACAGTGTGAACAGTAACACTGTGTTTGAATATTTAATTAAGTGATTATTTGGCGTACCACTAGATGGAGCCCGAGTACCACCAACACAGTTTAAGAACCACTGTGATAGATAAATCACAGTTATTCCCCGTTCTAATTGAGCTATAAACCGTTTGCAAACGTTAGCTCCCTAGTTTGAGATTTACTGAGATAGATTGATAAATAAACATTCACTTCAGGGGGGGGCGTGAAAAAATACTGTACTCTAGAAAAATGTAACTGTGAGCAAGTTCTAAACAGCCTGTTGGGGGGTGAGAGGCATTAGCATATATCTTGACACATAAAATAGATAAATAGATAAATATTTATTTCGGGGGGGCGTGAAAAATTCTGCCAAGTTTCAAACAGCCCATTTAATACAGTCTTTCTTAAATAGTGATATGTGTGAGGGGGCGTGAGAGGCAATAGCGTATATCTTGACACATACAGATAGATAGATAATACACATTCACTTCAGGGGGGGCGTGATAGTGTGTGTGTGAGGGGCGGGGGCCGTGAGAGGCAATAGCGTATGTTTTCACACAGAGATATAGATGAATAAACATTCACTTTGAAGGGGGGGGCGTGAGAGGCAATAGTGTGTATCTTGACACATACGGATAGATAGGTAATACACATTCACTTCAGGAGTGGGCGTGATAGTGTGTTTGTGGGGGCGGGGGCCGTGAGAGGCAATAGCGTATGTTTTGACACATACAGATAGATAAACAGTCATTTTGAGGGTGGGGGGCGTGAGAGGCAATAGTGTAGTAGCGCATAACTTGACACATACAGATAGATAGATAGATAAATACACATTCACTTCAGGGAGGGGGGGGGGCGTGAAAAAATTATGTCAAGGTCCAAACAGCCCGTTTAATGCAGTGCTTCTTAATAAGTGAGGCGGGCCCCCCAGGGGGGTGCCGTGATAGTGTGTGTGTGTGGGGGCAGAGGCGGGGGGGCGTTAGAGGCAATAGCGTATGTTTTGACACATACAGATAGATGAACATTCATTTTGAGGGTGGGGTGGCGTGAGAGGCAATAGAGTAGTAGTGCATATCGACACATACAGATAGATAGATAGATAAATACACATTCACTTCAGGGAGGGGGGGGGCGTGAAAAAATAATGTCAAGGTCCAAACAGCCCGTTTAATGCAGTGCTTCTTGAATAGTGAGGCGGGCCCCCCCCAGGGGGGTGCCGTGATAGTGTGTGTGTGGGAGGGGGGGGAGGGGGGGCGTGAGAGGCAATAGTGTATATTTTGACACATACAGATAGATAAACATTCACTTTGAGGGCAGGGGGGTGGGGGCGTGAGAGGCAATAGTGTAGTGGCACATATCTTGACACATACAGATAGATAGATACATACACATTCACTTCAGGGAGGGGGGGGGGCGTGAAAAAATTATGTCAAGTTCCAAACAGCCCGTTTAATGCAGTGCTTCTTGAATAGTGAGGCGGGCCCCCCCAAGAGGGGTGCCGTGATAGTGTGTGCGTGGGGGAGGGGGGGGGGGGGGGCGTGAGGGGCAATAGTGTATATTTTGACACATACAGATAGATAAACATTCCCTTTGAGGGCAGGGGGGTGGGGGCGTGAGAGGCAATAGGGTTGTAGCACATATCTTGACACATACAGATAGATAGATACATACACATTCACTTCAGGGAGGGGGGGGCGTGAAAAAATTATGTCAAGTTCCAAACAGCCCATTTAATACAGTGCTTTGATAGATACATAAACATTCACTTTGAGGGGAGGCGTGAGAGGCAATAGCGTATGTTTTAATACATGAAGATAGATAAATAAACATTCACTTTGAGGGGGGGGGGCGTGAGAGGCAATAGGGTTGTAGCACATATCTTGACACATACAGATAGATAGATACATACACATTCACTTCAGGGAGGGGGGGCGTGAAAAAATTATGTCAAGTTCCAAACAGCCCATTTAATACAGTGCTTTGATAGATAAATAAACATTCACTTTGAGAGGGGGGCGTGAGAGGCAGTACCGTATGTTTTGACACATAGAGATAGATGAATAAACATTCACTTTGAGGGGGGGTGTGAGAGGCAATAGCGTATGCTTTGACACATAGATATAGATAAATAAACATTCACTTTGGGGGGGGGGGGGGGTTGGCGTGAGAGGCAGTACCGTATGTTTTGACACATAGAGATAGATAAATAAACATTCACTTTGGAGGGGGGCGTGAGAGGCAATAGCGTATGTTTTGACACATAGAGATAGATAAGTAAACATTCACTTTGAAGGGGGGTGTGAGAGGCAATAGCGTATGTTTTGACACATAGAGATAGATAAATAAACATTCACTTTAAGGGGGGGCATGAGAGGCAATAGCGTAATAGTGTATACCTAGGCACATACAGATAGATAGATAAACATTCACTTTGAGGCTGGGGGTGGGGGGGGGCGTGAGAAGCAATAGCGTATATCTTGACACATACATATCGATAGATAAATACAGTCACTCCGGGGGGGGCGTGAAAAAATTCTGTCAAGGTCTAAACAACCCGTTTAATGCGATGCTTTTCAAATAGTGGGGCGGCGCCGTGATATGTGTGTGGGGGGGCGTGAGAGGCAATGGTGTAATAGCATATTAAACGTTAGTAAATAACTATCTTAACACATAGGGATAAAAAAATGTACATTAAGTACGAGAAAAAGACGAAAAAAATTCCGTCCATTGGGGGGGCGTGACAGAAAATAATTGATTTAAAGGAACAAGGAGTTCATATTTATAGTGTAGTAAAGTTAACATTTACATAAAATAACATCACAAAAGGAGAGAAGAAACATTTTTAGTGATGAAGATGCGGAGTAAAAATGATTGTGTTGTTGCTAAATAAGGAGCTCATACCAATGGCTGGACTCCACATTTCACTGTGATGCCTTCGCTGCCACAACATTAGGCACACCTGCACTAACGCTGCTCACTTTGTACTGACGCCGTCACAGAGGTCTTCATCAAAACGGATCGTCGCTCCCCCTCGCTAAAGCACGCCTGGAAACTCTTAACGAGGGGGAGCGACGATCCGAACGCTCGCCGCAGGACTGACGTGACGTCCCCTCGCAGACGTTTGCACTGCGAAAGTGCCCCCCGCGCCTACTGTGACATCGCCGCTGCACGCCAGCCGCCATCTTGCTTCGACGGCCTCCACTGTGAGCTCCACCAGAACACGTCACGGCGTGCCTGCTGAAATGGCAGACATGGCGTGGTTTTCCCCTCGCGATGTGCGCATGTCTTCGTGTTGCTACAGAGAGTAGCGACGCACAGGGCGGACATGTTTTGGTGAGCGTTTGGATAAAGGTGCCGATACGAGAAAGTACCAGGAAGTAGTCTGCGGACCGACAACACAAGTGACGACACGTGTGGCGCCCCCTGGAGGTCATTTTGTGCGAGACATGCTATCTGCCTGTAATACAGAGTTGTGGAATCGTTAGACAAATGGACAATTAGTCGTTGAGCCTTAATGGCAGCCATGTTTTTCAACCGATCATGCTCGAAATTTACACACACCTGCTCGTCTGTCCGACAAAAGGTGTGCGCCGAATTTCGCCCTGATTTGGCAAAACACCTGGAAGTTACGGCCGTTACGTTTTTCGAGAGTGCCGGGCCGTTACACTCAAGCCAATCTGACTCTGGGTGAGAATTTGGGGCTTTATAAAGTAACAGCAACACACCACGAGCGCATGTTTGGGCACATTTTCACACTCAGCGGTTTAGGAGTGTACGTTACAACATTTGGACTTTTCATGACTGAATGGCCTTCTGAGAGCCAACGTCCTCTGCAGTGGACGTTGTTTTTTGCATGACAGGGTGGTTTTTAGCTCAGTAATTGATTTATTGTTAGTCCTGATATATTTCAAACTGTAATATTTCATTTTTGGGACACGTGGTGCCATGCATTAATTCATGCATTCATTCCTTCATCCATCCATTAATTTATTTATTCATCCACTCGTTCATCGATTAGTTCAGTAATCCATTCATCCATCCATCTATTCATTCTTAAATCCATTTATCAATCATCCAATCATTCATTCAGTCATCCATCAATCTATTCATTCATCCATTTGGTCCATTCATCCATCCATTTATTTAGTCATTTGTCCATTCATACAAACATTCATCCTTCAGTTCATTCATCCATTCAGTCATTCATCGAGCCATCCAGTCAGTCATTCATCAATTCATATGTCCATACATTAAATCACCAATCAGTTCATTCTTCCATGCATTCATTCGTCCATTTGGTCATTTGTCCATGCATTCATTTAATCATTCATTAGTTCATTCATCCACCTATTTATTCATCATTATCCATTAATTTATTCATCCATTCATTGATTCATTAACTAATTATTCCATTTATCCATCCATTTATTCATCCATTAATTCATCACTCCATTCATCAACCTATTCATTCATCCATCATCCATTAATGTATTCATCCATCCATTAATTTATTTATTCATCCACTCATTCCTCTATTAATTGAACAATCCATTCCTCCATCCATCTATTCATTCATCCATTCTTGAATCCATTTATTAATCATCCATTCGTCCAATGATTCATTCATTCATCCATCCATCTATTCATTCTTCCATTTGGTCCATCCATCCATCCATTTATTTAGTCATTTGTCCATTCATACAAACATTCATCCTTCAGTTCATTCATCCATTCAGTCATTCATCTAGCCATCCAGTCAGTCATTCATCAATGCATATATCCATACATTAAATCAGTGTTTTTCAACCTTTTTTGAGCCGAGGCACATTTTTTTCATTGAAAAAATCCAAAGGCACACCACCAGCAGAAATCATTAAAATATGAAACTCAATATTGACAATAAAAAGTCGTGGGATATGATTTTAAACCATAACTAAGCATGCAACACTATAGCTCTTATCTCAAAGTAGGTGTACTGTCACCACCTGTCACATCACACCCTGACTTATTTGGACTTTTTTGCTGTTTTCCTGTGTGTAGTGTTTTAGTTCTTGTCTTGCGCTCCTATTTTGGTGGCTTTTCCTGTTTTGTTGGTATTTTCCTGTAGCAGTTTCATGTCTTCCTTTAAGCGATATTCCCCGCATCTGCTTTGTTTTAGCAATCAAGAATATTGCAGTTGTTTTTATCCTTCTTTGTGGGGACATTGTTGATTGTCATGTCATGTTCAGATGTACTTTGTGAACGCCGTCTGCTCCACACGCTGTAAGTCTTTGCTGTCTTCCAGCATTCTGTTTTTCTTCACTTTGTCGCCAGTTCAGTTGTAGTTTCGTTCTGCATAGCCTTCCCTAAGCTTCAATGCCTTTTTTTTTAGGGGCTCTCCCCTTTTGTTTATTTTTCAGTTTAAGCATTAGACACCTTTTTACCTGCACACTGCCTCCTGCTGTCGTCTGAAAAATTGTGATCACGATTAGCTACCTGCTGCCACCTACTGATATGGAAGAGTATTACACGGTTACTCTGCCGACACTCAACAACAACACATCATTTGCAGACTATAATTACTGGTTTGCAAAAAATGTTATACCCCAAATAGGTGAAATTAGATAATCTCCCACGGCACACCAGACTGTATCTCACGGCACACTAGTGTGCCACGGCACAGTGGTTGAAAAACACTGCATTAAATCACCAATCAGGTCATTCTTCCATGCATTCATTCATCCATTTGGTCATTTGTCCATGCATTAATTTAATCATTAATTAGTTCATTCATCCACCTATTCATTCATCGCATACATTAATTCATTAACTCATTATTCCATTCATCCATCCATTAATTCATCCAATCATACAGCCATTCATTAATTCATCCATACAGTCATACATTAATTTATTCATCCATTCATTCATCCATTAATTCATTATTCCATTCATCCAGCTATTCATTCATCCATCATCCATTCATTCATTCATTAACTCATCATTGCATTCATTCATTCAATCATACAGCCATTCAATAATTAATCCATACATTCATTTATTCATCCATTCATTCATCCATTAACTCATTATTCCATTCATTCATCCATCCATTCATTCATCCAACCATTCATTCATTAATCAGTCAGTACATTCATTCATTCATCCATCCATCCATTGGTTTAGTCATTCCTCCATCCATCCATCCATGTATTTATTCATCCATTCATACAGCTATTTATTAATTCATCCATTCATTAATTAATTCATCCATTCAGTCATTTATATATCCATTCATCAATTCATATATCAGTTCATCATTCATTCGTCCATCCATTCATCCACTCATTCATTCACATATGGACTCATTCATTGACTCAGGGTAAAGTTGCAGCCTTGCACTGTGTCAACAGGCCAAGAGGATATGAATATTGTCTTTCAATCCCCACTAGACCATGTTCAGATACTTTTGGGTTATTTTGTGTGTGTTGACTTTGTGTGTGTCGTTAGTAGCTTCTCGTAGGCAAACTTTATTGAAGCGGAACACGTTGGAACTTCTCAAGTCAAACACGCCATCAGGTTTTCGCGTCAATGACGGCTTAACTTCTTTTTGCACTTGCGTGACAGTAACTGATGCTAAAATGTGACCTAAAACATTGCTTGCACTGGCAATAAAGGTTTCATCACGACGGCACTTTGTAACTGGAACAGATTACTGTATTTTCCGGACTACAAGCAGCTATTTTTTTTCCTAAGCTTTGAACCTTGCGGCCTATAAAACGGTGCGGCTCATTTATGGATTTTTCTTCGCTAATGACCACAATGTTTTGTATTCAACAAATACTTTTCATAAAACACCCACAGAGACACTGAAAAGTTGTGTTATTGTTTGTGCTATGGCGCCATCTTTTGGACGAGTTTTGTCACTGCAGGTGCTGCTGGTTGAAACGCCTACAGTATTTCCTTCTGTTTCGTGCCTTGAACCGGAAGTACAATTTAGTCTACTAGTCGTCCATAGCGTGTCTACTCGTACAAAGTCTTCCTTCATCACTCCAGGCAATGTTTGTAAGTTTGACAAAATAACTAAAACAATTCATACTTACTAAACCGTCCCATGTGCGATGTCTGTAGGAGTGTTTTCACCCAGCTAGCATTTTTAGCGTGAGCTATTATGCTAACACATTAACGAGTGATTTTGTTAGTGTCATTACAATAGCATTTTTTGTATTGTTTCAGTTTCGTAAATTCACCAAGGCGTCATTGAGTCTGTTTTGTTGATGGGAGAGCTAGCATTGTGCAGCTCGTGGGTGCATGACAATGACTTCTGTTTTGTTTGATCAGCCGTTTTACTGCCCTGTTACAGGCACTGTTTGGAAACATTAAGGTATGTAAATAAACATTTACAGAATCCGCGGCTAATATATTTACAAATGTATTTTTCTTTAAAAATTTGGTGGTTACGACTTATAAACAAACCGGTGTGCTCTATAGTCCGGATAATACGGTATTTCCATTTGTTATTTTCAAATATTTACTGTGATAAAAAAAAAAAAATCCAAAGTCAAGTTTTAATGTTTTTACACCCTAATATGAACAGGAGTTGGTTCTTTTTATGCTTGCAAGACAAACAAGGATGTCAAAAATTAGAGATATCCGATAATATCGTCAGTCCGATAAATGCTTTAAAATGTAATATCGGAAATTATCGGTATCGGTTTCAAAAAGTAAAATTTATGACTTTTCAAAACGCCGCTGTACAGAGTGGTACACGGACGTAGGGAGAAGAATTACAGAGTGCCAATAAACCTTAAAGGCACTGCCTTTGCGTGCCGGCCCACTCACATAATATCTACGGCTTTTCACACACATAAGTGAATGCAAGGCAACAGCCATACAGGTCACACTGAGGGGGGCCGTATAAACAACATTAACACTGATACAAATATGCGCCACACTGTGAACCCACACCAAACAAGAATGGCAAACACATTTCGGGAGAACGTCCGCACCGTAACACAACATAAACACAACAGAACAAATACCCAGAACCCCTTGCAGCACTAACTCTTCCGGGACGCTACAATATACCCCCAACCCCGCCCACCTCAACCTCCTCATGCTCTCTCAGGGAGAGCATGTCCCAAATTCCACGCTGCTGTTTTGAGGCATGTTAAAAAAAATAATGCACTTTGTGACTTCAATAATAAATATGGCAGTGCCATGTTGGCATTTTTTTGTCCATAACTTGAGTTGATTTATTTTGGAAAACCTTGTTACATTGTTTATTGCATCACAACAAAATTAGGCATAATAACGTGTTAATTCCACGACTGTATATATCGGCATCGGTTGATATCGGAATCGGTAATTAAGAGTTGGACGATATCGGAATATCGGATATCGGCAAAAAAGCCATTATCGGACATCTCTATCAAAAATGTGTCGTCATGTCGTGAAAAAACTCCCCCAAAAAACTCAACAGTTTGACCCTGGAACAGATCATTTGCATGATTCCTAATGGGGAACATTTCAAATCTGCATTCAAGTGTCAAAATAGGCGGATTGAGTTCGACTTTAGAGGTTCCTCTGCTTCATGTATCCACCCTGCGTATTACCTCACTTACATCACATATTTCTCATTTTTGACCGTCAATAAAAAGAAATAACTCAATTGGCCTTTTCTCGCGTGCACTTTTTTTTTTTTTTTTTTTTGCTTCGAGCGCTTCGGTGTTATAAACAGATGTAATAATAAAGTTTCCTCAGGCCCGGATTGGCTGCGTTTGGCCTCTCTTTCAAACACAATGGCCTCCTGCAGGCTAAGCTGGTGCCAGACAAGCTGACACACACACACACACACACAAACACACACACACACACACACACACACACACACACGCACACACACACACACACACACACACACACACACACACACATATCAAGCCCAGTCAACCGGCTTCCTCTCCTCGGGAATAAAAGAGAGAAGGATAAAGAAGGGAGGGAGTGAGGTGCACAGCAGCTAATCCTGCAGGCTCACTCTTCTGTTTATCAGCGAGGAGGAGGAGGAGGAGGAGGAGGGGGAGGAAGAGTTGTCGGAAAGGGAGGGTCCAACGAGGCCTCCTGATCTGCCTTTTGATATTTGCAAGAGCTCTCCTCCCTTACATGGAATCCTCTGCAGGGACGGCAACAGGGAAGGCCGCAAAATAACAACAACAAAATGACGACGAAGAAGAAGAAGGAGCGGAGGGGAAGGAAGAGAGGGAGAGGGCGAGCGATGGACGACAGTAAGCGGGAGACGGAGAGTTCCCGACTCGACACAAGGGCCCCATTAACTTGACCACTTGCCCTTTGCACACAAAAGCAGGGCCGGCCCACCGCCACTCCCACCCAATTATCCACGATTAGGCTCAGTGCTCTGTGTCAAGATGGAGAGCAGGAGGAGGAGCAGCCGGACAGAAGCAGCGGAAGAAAAAAAAAAGAGAATGGAGAAGGACAGAAAACATAAGTGGAAGATATATATAGTTATGGTTATGGTTGGTTAAGGTGCCTTTGAGTCTCCATTAGCTTGCATCCTTTAACATTATTACAGCTTGTCTTCATATTATGTCGTTCTATTATGGTTAGGTTTTTTTTTCTTCTATTTTTTTTTATTTTGACATAATTAAAAAAAAAAAAAAATAAGTAAGGCAATTATGCATATGTGGCAGTGTGGCATAGATTAAACATGATTTACTGTATTTGTTGTATTATTATTTATGTCGTACATTTTGTTAAAATACAACAAAAAAAATACAGTTAGATAAATAAAAATAACGGTGAGTAAAATAGACAGAAGAAATACAAGTCAAGAAATACACTCACCCAGTAGTTTTTTTATTAGTGTAGTAAATTAATACTGTTATCATACTACATTTTCAATAATAAATGTATAGGTACAATTATAACAAACAGGAAACAATTCAATAAAGAATGAATACAGTAATCATAAACATTTTTAATAAATAATTAATAAGTACAATTATTACAAACAGATTACATGAAAAACAAACAAAAAAAACACCCAGTACATAGAGTATTTTATTAGTATGGTAAATTAATAAATACAGTATTAATAATATATTTAAACAACAATAACAACAATTAAATGAGTAAAATTATTACAAACCCCCCCCCCCCAAAAACACCTAGTAGTTTTGATTATTAAATTAATAAAAATAGTAATCATAAAAAAAATAAAACAAAGATAAGTACAATTATTACAAAAAGAAAAAGAAAGGGGGAAAAAAATGACCTAGTAGTTTTCATTCGTAAATTAAATACAGTAATCACAGTACAATTATTAAAATAGAAAAAATTAAAATAAAGAAAACACTCTTTATTAGTACAATACATTAAAAAAATACAGTATTAATAATACTTCTCAACAAAAATTGAATAAGTATATTTATTACAAATATAAAATATAAAGAAAGAAACTCACCGAGTAGTTTTAATTAGGACATGTATAAATATGCTAATCAAAACTTTTAAATAAAAAATTAATAAGTACAACAACAAAAAATAAGGAAACAAAACTCGCCTAGTAGTTTGAGGAAGTACAATTACAAACAGAAACATTTAAATAAAAACATATTTATTAGCATACTGAATTAATAAAAACAGTATTCATAATACATTTAAATAAAAATTAATAAGTACAATTAGATGTTTTATACAATTATTTAACAGGGATGGGAATTTTACAAGAATTTACGATTCAATTTGATTCCGGTTCTTGGGTTGACAATTTGATTTAGAATCAATTCTTCATTCCAACCAATTCTGGCAGGAAATAATTTTGTATATGAATGCTGATAAAAAGATAACAACTACAAAAGCTCTTCTTCGAAGCTGACCTATGACGTGTACAGTACGTGCAGTGAGGAAGTGGCCTCAAAAACGCCTTTTGAAAAATTTGAATCGGTTCAAAATCATAGTAAAAAAAAATTGCTTTTCGGATTTGAATCTATTTTTGCGGCACGGCTAATATTTAATATAATTATTGGAAATACAAATACATAAAACAACAGGCAACATTCCTCGCCACATCGCATTTCAAAGTTTGCAGCGTTACTTCATTGCAGATTATTTTTTTAAGCATAAATCTACCTCTTTTTGGCCTACAAAAAAAAAAAAAATCAGCATAAAAATAGCTAAATACACCAAAAATATCAATACGACAGTAGTATTGGCTGCTAGAGGAGACCAAACCATTCAAAGCTTGCCGTTAAGTTTCGTGGCCACTGATTGGCTCAGCCTCAGGCAGCACTACTACATTGGATTTAAAGCCTGTAAATGTGACCTACGTGTGTTATTTCATGTCTACAAGGCTCTCATAATGTTGAAAAAGTGTATTCGGAATGTCATAAACAGTTTTTTTATGCTCTACCTATAAAAATATTGGATTTATAATTCATAATTCCTACTTTATTTACCACGGCCAGGCCTGGAACCGATTAACAGTGATAAACGAGGGTTAACTGTAGTTACATTTTGTATGGTGAATAAATACATGCATGAAGTAAATGTAAATACTAAAATAAAATGGACTTAGTTCATAGAAGAAATAAGGCAAGGCACGTTTATTTATGGAACGCAATCCAAGGCGCTCTGCAGAAAATTACAAGAATGCAAGAATAAAATCTTCAAAAATAATCAAAATTAAAATTAAAATCAAATACTGTAGAAAAGATTCTTTCAGTTGTCATATGCACAATTAAATAAAAGTGTTTTTCAGCCTGGATTTTAACTGTTCCAACGTGGAGGCCTGTCTCACATTTTCTCTTCCACATTTTAGGAGCACAAAACCAAACAGATGAATAAATGAATACAACAGCACATTTACTTTGTGTAATAAAGACTTTAAAATGAAATAAAACCAACTCCTCCACACCCTCAGTATTATCGCGTGTTTTATTTCCTGTCCGTCATTTTATATTTAATACAGAGTGAATGAAAAACCATACACTGAAGAAAAAAAGAGAAAAAACGTAGACACTCAGTTGTTGCGTCTTTCCCTTATCTGCCCTCTTTGACGACGCCCCCGCCCCCAACCAACACACACCCTCACACCCACACACACACACACACTCCATCATCTTGTTCCCCCAGAATGGCTTTTTGCACCGTTTGTTTGTGCTCATCAAGTGGAATGCAGAAAAGTCCCTGAGAGCATTTTTTCCTTTCTTGCTTTTTAATGCAAGACACACACACACACACACACACACACACACACACACACACACACACACACACACACACACACACACACACACACACACACACACACACACACACACACACACACACACACACACACACGGAGTATAACATCCGGCGTCCACAAGCTGGCCTTGATGGCAATAATGTTTTCCATTACAGGGCATGTATTTGAGGAGTAAGTGGGGGAGACATTCAGTGGGACTAATGCAGTAATGGAAAGGGTTGTTGCCACTCTTTTTATTATCCTGCTGATTATTATTGTTATCTCTTTGAAACAAACACACAAACACCTTCAGACGCTTTTAAAAGACATCAACCCGCCGTCATGTCTGGAACACACAGTGGTTCTCCAACTTTCTTCCCCAAGAAGCACCTGAGAAGACACCGTGGTTGCCACCGTATTGACCGACATTGAAACACAGCAGCGTAGTAGGCCCGAGTGTTCATCAAAAACAAGGCGGAGGTTGTATTTGACAAGTATATTTGCCACTGTAACATTACACACATTTGAACAGTCACACTGTGTTTGAATATTTGTGAAGTGACTCTTAATCAACAGTTTGAAAATCTCTAGCACAGGGGTGTCAAACGTACGGCCCGAGAACAGAAATCCCTGCACGTAAGCGGCAAGACCGAAAACCAACATTGAATGCCCGTGACCTTCGATCCCTCAGGCGGTACGGCATCAAAAAAGTGACATCAGTGTGTAAAGGATATCACCACATGGGCTCAGGAACACTTCAGAAAACCACTGTCAGTAACTACAGCTCATCCCTACATCTGGAAGTGCAATAAAACTCTACTATGCAAAGCCAAAGCCATTTATCAACAACACCCAGAAACGCCGCCGGCTTTGCTGGGCCCGAGCTCATCTAAGATGGACTGATGCAAAGTGGAAAAGTGTTCTGTGGTCTGACAAGTCCACATTTCAAATTGCTTTTGGAAACTGAGGATGTCGTTTCCTCCGAACCAAAGAGGAAAAGAACCCGCGGGGTGAGTTTGCTAAGTATGAAAATTAACCTGAAATTTTTGAATGAAAGAAACAGCTGTTCTAAATGTGTCCACTGGGTGTCGCAATAGCAATTCTTTGTATCTTTGTAGATGAAACTACATATGTACAAAATAAGCCACATGATGTTAGTGCACCAGTCGAGGAAAATGATCCAACTACATAAACAACATACTGGAATTTGATTTTGATATAATTTTTTTTATCTCGATAGATTGAAACCTAACACCAATTAGTTGACTGATGAACATTATCACATCATTTATTCGGAAAATATAAATAACGACAAATAAATTATTAACCACAACCAAAAAAACCTAACAACATTATGATTTGTACATTTGTGCTTGTTCTATTTTTAAACAAAGAAAACATTCTGAAGTTGTCTTTATTTTTGAGTTATCGTGCCGTGATTTTACCAGTCCGGCCCACTTGGGAGTAGATTTTTCTCCATGTGGCCCCCCATCAAAAATGAGTTTGACACCCCTGGTCTAACACATTCAACACATGGATATTTATATATATGGGGCCTGTCAGAGTTTACAAAATATTATTGTATTAATGGCGTACATTCAAGTAAAACATTTTTCAAGTGTTTATGTAAACTTGCATTTCTTTGAACATTTTGGTTATTTTTAAGCCGTTGACTGTGATTAATCACGATTAACCACAATTTAAAAGTGATTAATCTGATTTAAAAAATATAGTTTGACAGCACTAAGAGATGTGATAATGGTTTACTTTGAACATGCGTACAGTTTAAATGTGCTACACTTACAGTTTCTCATTACATGTCCGAAGGCGAGTAGGACGAAGCAGAGTTTATTTAATCCCCTCCCCTTTTTCATTTTATTGCAATTTCTAACACGTGTTCACTTTCTGTGCTCAATTTGTAGCACAAACAAACAGTTAATACATTTAATAATAATACTATAGATATACACGTTTTAATGCGATGAATCCCTTGGTCGCTGTGGATTGATTAAGATTCATCACAATTTTTTTAAATCCATATTCGTGCATAAGCAAACACAGTCAAGAAAAAAGGGGATTTATTAATTGTATTTCACTTTCATAGGATGATGGAATCAGCTGCATAAAGTGTTAATGCAAAGTGTCCTCTGCAGTGGACATTTGCGTTTTGCAAAATGTATGCTTTAACCTTGGGTTAGTTTGATTGAAATGAATATATCCCCTTCTTTCTGGAGTGTCTTTACTCATGCAAAAAGAGCACTTGTATTATAGTTTTAAAATATAATATTTAATCACGATTAATCTGAATTAATCCACATCAGCCCTTAATTTCAATCACATTAAAATGTACATTGCTTAATAACTTGTAAACTAGTAATTTACTGTGATTAACCATCATTAATCACAATTCAAAAGTGCGATAGTTTGATTTAAAAAAAAAAAAAAGTTTAACAGCACTATTATATGTGTGTGTGCGTGCGTGCGTGTATATGTCTATACATACATATATTCATATATGTATGTATGTAGGTACATACGTATATATCTATACATATATTGTTTTGATATATACATATTTATCGTATATATACAAAAGGGACAAGCGGTAGAAAATGGATGGGTGGATATACAAACATATACAAATACATTGAATATATATATTATTAAATATAACACATATACAGTATGTATACAGTATATACGTGTATGTATATATCTATACATATATATTGTATTGATATATAGATATTTATTGTATACATACCAACATATACAAATATATAAAATATATATATTATTCAATATAACACATATATAGTATGTATACAGTATATAATGTATGTATATGTATATTATATGTATATATATATTATTAAATATAACACATATACAGTATGTATACAGTAAAAATGTGTATGTACATATGTATATATTTATACATATATATTGTATTTATATATACATATTTATTGTATACATACAAACATATACAAATATATTAAATATATATATTATTAAATATAACACATACTGTATATGGTATGTATACCATATACAGTCTACCCCAGGGCAGCTGTGGCTACGAAAGTAGCTTACCACCACTAGGTGTGAATGAATGATGGGTTTTTAACATGTAAAGCGACTTTGGGTACTTAGAAAAGCGCTATATAAATCCCAGTTATTATTATTATTATTATAATGTATGTACACTACCGTTCAAAAGTTTGGGGTCACCCAAACATTTTTGTGGAATAGCCTTCATTTCTAAGAACAAGAATAGACTGTCGCATTTCAGATGAAAGTTCTCTTTTTCTGGCCATTTTGAGCGTTTAATTGACCCCGCAAATGTGATGCTCCAGAAACTCAATCTGCTCAAAGGAAGGTCAGTTTTGTAGCTTCTGTAACGAGCTAAACTGTTTTCAGATGTGTGAACATGATTGCACAAGGGTTTTCTAATCATCAATTAGCCTTCTGAGCCAATGAGCAAACACATTGTACCATTAGAACACTGGAATGATAGTTGCTGGAAATGGGCCTCTATACACCTATGTAGATATTGCACCAAAAACCAGACATTTGCAGCTAGAATAGTCATTTACCACATTAGCAATGTATAGAGTGTATTTCTTTAAAGTTAAGACTAGTTTAAACTTATCTTCATTGAAAAATAAGGACATTTTAATGTGATCCAATCCAATCCAATACACTTTATTTATATAGCACATTTACACAACAAGAATGTTTCCAAAGTTCTGCACAGCCATGTTAAAAACAACATTAAAAACAATATTATGCTACACCAATGACTGAATAAAAACAAAGAATAAATGAATAGAAAACCAATACAGAGACAATATAAAAAATAAATATGATTAAAAACGATTTTTAAAGGGTAAAACCAATTAAAACAGTAAAATAGACATCAAAATGTATTTAAAAAAAACACACAGGACAACAGAGGACAGAAGACCACACAACTCACGTAGTGTTAAAAGCCAAAGAATAAAAGTGGGTCTTAAGACGAGACTTAAAACACTCCACTGTGGGAGCAGTTTGAACATGGAGGGGCAGAGTGTTCCAGAGTTTAGGGCCGACCACAGAGAAGGCCCTGTCTCCCCTGGTTTTAAGTCTCGTCCTGGGCACCACGAGCTGGATCTGGCTCTCGGACCTCAGAGCGCGCGCAGGTGTGTAAATTTGGATGAGGTCCGAGATATACTGAGGTGCCAGTCCATGTAAAGCTTTAAAAACAAACAGCAATGATTTAAAAATCAATTCTAAAATGAACAGGGAGCCAGCGCAAACTCCAAGAATTGGGGTTATATGCTCACGTTTCCTGGCCCCTGTTAAAAGTCGTGCTGCCGCGTTCTGGACTAACTGCAACCGGGAGAGAGCTTTTTGGCTAATGCCAGCATGAAGTGCATTGCAGTAGTCCAGGCGACTTGAAATAAAAGCATGCACGACTTGTTCAAAAAGGTTAAAAGATAAAAATGGTTTTACCTTTGCTAAAAGACGAAGATGATAAAAAACACGATTTTAAAACGCCATTGACTTGTTTGTCAAATTTTAAAGACCCCAAACTTTTGAACGGTAGTGTATATGTATATTATATATATAAAATATATATATATATAATCCATTTTCTACCACTTGTCCTATATATACATATATATATATGTGTATATATACACTACCGTTCAAAATTTTGGGGTCACATTGAAATGTCCTTATTTTTGAAGGAAAAGCACTGTACTTTTCAATGAAGATAACTTTAAACTAGTCTTAACTTTAAAGAAATACACTCTACACATTGCTAATGTGGTAAATGACTATTCTAGCTGCAAATGTCTGGTTTTTGGTGCAATATCTACATAGGTGTATAGAGGCCCATTTCCAGCAACTATCACTCCAGTGTTCTAATGGTACAATGTGTTTGCTCATTGGCTCAGAAGGCTAATTGATGATTAGAAAACCCTTGTGCAATCATGTTCACACATCTGAAAACAGTTTAGCTCGTTACAGAAGCTACAAAACTGACCTTCCTTTGAGCAGATTGAGTTTCTGGAGCATCACATTTGTGGGGTCAATTAAACGCTCAAAATGGCCAGAAAAAGAGAACTTTCATCTGAAACGCGACAGTCTATTCTTGTTCTTACAAATGAAGGCTATTCCACAAAATTGTTTGGGTGACCCCAAACTTTTGTACGGTAGTGTATATATATATATATATATATATATATATATATATATATATATATATATATATATATATATATATATATATATATATATATATATATATATATATATATATATATATATATACATACATAGAATTATATATTTATACTTTTTTTAAATCATATTAATCTCACTTTTGAATTGTGATTAATCACTGTTATTGGCTTGCTTACATAATTTATAATTAGAACTTTAATACAGACCCTAATATTTTGACACAAATGCAATGTACCGTGTAGGGTTGTACCGGTAGAGCGGTATTAGTGATTACCGCGATACTAATGAATCATATTCGGTACTATACTGCCTCTGAAAAGTACCGGTCCGCCACCCCCAAAATGTAAACAAATGGCATTGGTGGATCTACACCTAACATCCACTGTAATGATACCAAGTACAGTAGCGTATCTAGTCGATACTACTATGATTACGTTGATATTTTTTGGCATCTCATCTTCTTCTTTCGTTTTTTTTAAAATGTATATTATGTTTATAAACTCAGGAAATATGTCTCTGGACACATGAGGACTTTTGAATACGACCAATGTATGATCCTGTAACTACTTGGTATCAGATTGATACCCAAATGTGTGGTATCATCCAAAACTAATGTAAAGCATCCAAACAACAGAAGAATAAGTGATTATTACATTTAAACAGAAGTGTAGATAGAACATGTTAAAAGAGAAAGTAAACAGTAAATGAACTAGTAGATTCATAATTCATTTTCTACTGCTTGTCCTTCATAATGTTGACAAAATAATAGAATGAGAAATGACACAATGTGTTACTGCATATGTCAGCAGCTAAATTAGGAGCCTCTGTTAGTTTACTTACTACTAAAAGACAAGTTGTCTAATATGTTCACTATTTTATTTAAGGACAAACTTGCAATAAGAAACATATGTTTAATGTACCCTAAGATTTTTTGTTAAAATAAAGCCAATAATGCAATTTTTTGTGGTACCCTTTATTTAGAAAAGTATCGAAATAATACCGGTACCAAAATATTGGTATCGGTACAACACTAGTACTGTGTCTATAGTACATATACACACAAGTGTACATGAGCATGTTCAGGTTATTAATAATTATTGACATATAATAACGATCATGTTTGCTTTCAAGGTCTTTTGCTGTCTTTACTACTTTTTAATGGAAACGCCCGCCAGCACACAAGCCGCCTCGTTTCAAGTTCCACAACTAAAACTTTGTGTGCAGTATTTTATTTTTTTTAGCATCTGGATGTTTATCCCGCCGCTAATCTCTCCCGTGCGTCGGCGGTCACCGGGGCAACGACTCCAGCCCGCAGACCCACGTCCCCGCAGACCATTAGGGGCCAGTCAACGAGCCTCTCCTCCTGCCACAAGTGGCGCTGGCGGGATGGAGAGGGCCCTCGTCTGCGCTTTGAAGGTCAACAAGGCCGTTGCCTGTCACTCTCTGCGGCTGACTCTCCGTATAGCCCCCCCCCCCCCCCCCCCCCCCCCAATGCCAAATGGACTATATGAGGTCCAGTTCAACATGGCCTCAAACTGCTGGCCTTGAACTGGTTGAAATTGGCAAACAAATGAATAGTTTGTACTGTAATTTAAAAAACATACACTCCAAAATAGCTCGCTCGTGTTGAATTTTTCAAATTCATATCAAATTTTGGGGATATTTACAAAGCCGAACACTCCGCGGTGCATTTTCACCGCTGGGTGGGGTCACAGCAACTCTCTCCAAGCCGTGCCCGTGTGCCACTCAGGTGTGTTTTGGTGGAAAAGGCACCTTTTTCAATGAGGTCCGGCCATTCGTCCGGACCACACCACACCTACTTAAAGACGTCCCGTTCATGTTGTCTCCCAGGTTTTTCTACGTAGATTGATGATTCATAACGTCATGTACGCATGAATGTACATCCGGTGTGTCGCTTCATGAAGAGGTCACAGCAGCTCCCTTCGTCGGCCACGCCCACACAACAAGTGTGTGAAGTTTAAAACCGCACTTTTTTCAATGAGGTTTGGCACACGGATGCATATTGTCATTCAAAAAATCACATCAACGGAACAAAATTATGCACGAGAAAAAGTAAATGTGTTGTACTTTATTACAGCGACTGAATTCATGTATTCATCTGTTGGTTTTGTGCTCCTAAAATCTGGAATAGAAAATGTGAGACAGGCCTGCACGTTGGAACAGTTCAAATCCAGGCTGAAAAACACTTTTATTTAATTGTGCATATGACAACTGAAAGTATCTTATCTACAGTATTTGATTTTAATTTGAATTATGATTATTTTTGAAGATTTTATTCTTGCATTCTTGTAATTTTCTGCAAAGCGCCTTCCCTTGCCTTGTTTCTATGAACTAAATCCATTTTATTTTAGTATTTACATTTACTTTATGCATGTATTTATTCACCATACAAAAGGTATCTAAAGTAAACCCTCGTTTATCACTGTTAATCATCAGGTGTGAATGAATCCATTATTATTATTATTATTATTATTAATTGGTTCCAGGTCTGGCCGTGGTAAATAAAGTAGGAATTATTAAACACCATGAAAAAATATGAGTTTTTACAATTTTTAACTATTTTTTAAAAGCTGCACATGCTGTAAATCAGTGGTCCCCAACCTTTTTGTACTTGCGGACCGGTCAATGCTTGAAAATTTGTCCCACGGACACATTTTTTGTTTTTGTTTTGTTTTTGTCATAAAGAAATACAATCATGTGTGCTTACGGACTGTATCCCTGCAGACTGTATTGATGTATATTGATATATAATGTATATATTGTGTTTTTTATGTTGATTTAATTAAAAAAAAAAAAAAACATTGTTTTTTTTATTTATTTATTTTTTAAATTTCTTGTGCGGCCGCGGCCCGGTACCAATCGGTCCACGGACCGGTACCGGGCCGCGGCCCAGTGGTTGGGGACCACTGCTGTAAATAATGCAATGTGACAGTGAAACAGTTAGGCCAAATGCATCTGTATTGAAATGTATTTTATCAGCATTGAATACTATAAATAATTAATTTATAAACTAGAGCTGCGAATCTTTGGGAAACACACAATTTGATTCGATTCTTGAAAAATAATAATTATTTTTTGAATGATCAAGAATCGGTACAAATAAGAATCACA
The DNA here is from genome assembly GCF_033978785.1 of Entelurus aequoreus. NCBI lineage: Eukaryota > Metazoa > Chordata > Actinopteri > Syngnathiformes > Syngnathidae > Entelurus > Entelurus aequoreus. The sequence goes on from NC_084739.1 coordinate 60,659,059, forward strand.
ATTAATTAAACGTTTTTTTGTTTTTTTTGACCGCCCTACTATAAATCTTTGGGCAACTCACAGTTCAATCCGATTCTTTGTGTGACGATTCGATCCAGAATTGATTCTCGTTTTAAACCGATTCTCGCAATATATTAACCGTTATAGTGATTATAATAAAAACCTTTTCAAAACAGGTCATAGGTTACAAAACCTCCTTTTGGTTGATATACGCGCAGCCAGTAAACATAGAGATGCCCTAAAAAGGTATTTTTAAAAACTGATTCTTAGAGAAAAATATATATTTTTATCGATTCTTGAAAATGATTAATCGATTTTAAATTAGAATAAATATGATGTTAATCAATATTTTTTAGTGCACACATGTAAGTCCAATATTGTTTTGTGGTATTCTGTTTTCTTGGTTTTACATGCTGAGATTAAAGACAGCTAATATATTATATTATTTCTCCACGTCGATGAGAGCTAAGTAAAAACGTTGGGTCACAGCATATCAACAGTTATCCTCAAGTCAGTTTAAAACATGTTTTTTTTTCCAATGAGGTTTGGTCATTGGTGTGTTTATCCTCAACATTCCTGCCACTTCATTTTAAACACTATAACATTTTTAAGTCTTTTTTTTTTTGGGACATATACCACAATAGGCCAAAGTGGCCCAAATCAGATTTTTTCCTGCTGACTGTTTATGTGATCTTTATCGGACTCCAGTTTGAAAGCAGGCCCCAATGTGGCCCCAATGTGGCCCCAATGTGGCCTTTACGTCACTTGCATGCACAGTTTGTTAAAGCGAAAACAAAGGAAGTTGACCGCGTTCTGTAAATGAACAAGGAAGTCACTACTACTAAATAAAATGAAAGTCGCTAGACCTTAAAAATTAGTGTTTTTTACTTGAAAATAAATGAAAGTAATATAATGTATGAATGGATATATATATAGTGTAATATACAAAACCCAAAACCAGTGAAGTTGGCACGTTGTGTAAATCGTAAATAAAAACAAAATACTATGATTTGCTAATTATTTTCAACCTATATTCAATTGAATAGACTGCAAAGACAAGATGATTAACGTTCGAACTGGTAAACTTTGTTATTTTTTGCAAATATGAGCTCATTTGGAATTTGATGCCTGCAACATGTTTCAAAAAAGCTGGCACAAGTGGCAAAAAAGACTGAGAAAGTTGAGGAATGCTCATCAAACACTTATTTGGAACACCCCACAGGTGAACAGGCTAATTGGGAACAGGTGGGTGCCATGATTGGGTATAAAAGCAGCTTCCATGAAATGCTCAGTCATTCACAAACAAGGATGGTGCGAGGGTCACCACTTTGTGAACAAATGCGTGAGCAAATTGTCGAACAGTTTAAGAACAACATTTCTCAACCAGCTATTGCAAGGAATTTAGGGATTTCCCCATCTAAGGTCTGTAGTATCATCAAAAGGTTCAGAGAATCTGGAGAAACCGCTGCACGTAAGCGGCAAAACCGAAAACCAACATTGAATGCCCGTGACCTAAGATCCCTCAGGCGGTACTGCATCAAAAAGCGACATCTGTGTGTAAAGGATATCACCACATGGGCTCAGGAACACTTCAGAAAACCACTGTCAGTAACTACAGTTCGTCGCTACATCTCTAAGTGCAAGTTAAAACTCTACTATGCAAAACGAAAGCCATTTATCAACAACACCCAGAAACGCTGCCGGCTTCGCTGGGCCTGCGCTCATCTAAGATGGACTGATGCAAAGTGGAAAAGTGTTCTGTGGTCTGACAAGTCCACACATTTGGAAACGGTGAACGTCGTGTCCTCCGGACTGTTATAGGCGCAAAGTTGAAAAGCCAGCATTTGTGATGGTATGGGGGTGTATTAGTGCCCAAGACATGGGTAACTTACGAATCTGTGAAGGCACCATTAATGCTGAAAGGTACATACTGTACATGTTTTAGAGCAACATATGTTGCCATCCAAGCAACGTTATCATGAACGCCCCTGCTTATTTCAGCAAGACAATGCCAAGCCACATTCTGCACGTATTACAAACCCCGTTTCCATATGAGTTGGGAAATTGAGTTAGTTGTAAATATAAACGGAATACAATGATTTGCAAATCATTTTCAACCCATATTCAGTTGAATATGCTACAAAGACAACATATTTGATGTTCAAACTGATAAACTTTTTTTTTTTTTTCAAATAATCATTAACTTTAGAATTTGATGCCAGCAACACGTGACAAAGAAGTTGGGAAAGGTGGCAATAAATACTGATAAAGTTGAGGAATGCTCATCAAACACTTATTTGGAACATCCCACAGGTGAACAGGCAAACTGGGAACAGGTGGGTGCCATGATTGGGTATAAAAGTAGATTCCATGAAATGCTCAGTCATTCACAAACAAGGATGGGGCGAGGGTCACCACTTTGTCAACAAATGCCTGAGCAAATTCTTAAACAGTTTAAGAAAAACCTCTCTCAACCAGCTATTTCAAGGAATTTAAGGATTTCACCATCTACGGTCCATAATATCATCAAAGGGTTCAGAGAATCTGGAGAAATCACTGCACGTAAGCAGCTAAGCCCGTGACCTTCGATCCCTCAGGCTGGACTGCATCAACAAGCGACATCAGTGTATAAAGGATATCACCACATGGGCTCAGGAATACTTCAGAAACCCACTGTCAGTAACTACAGTTGGTCGCTACATCTGTAAGTGCAAGTTAAAACTCTCCTATGCAAGGCAAAAACCATTTATCAACAACACCCAGAAACGCCGTCGGCTACGCTGGGCCTGAGCTCATCTAAGATGGACTGATACAAAGTGGAAAAGTGTTCTGTGGTCTGCCGAGTCCACATTTCAAATTGTTTTTGGAAACTGTGGACGTTGTGTCCTCCGGACCAAAGAGGAAAAGAACCATCCGCAAAGTTGAAAAGCCAGCATCTGTGATGGTATGGGGGTGTGTTAGTGCCCAAGACATGGGTAACTTACACATCTGTGAAGGCGCCATTAATGCTGAAAGGTACATACACGTTTTAGAGCAACATATGTTGCCATTCAAGCAATGTTATCATGGACGCCCCTGCTTATTTCAGCAAGACAATGCCAAGCCATATTCTGCACATGTTACAACAGCGGGTACTAGACTGGCCTGCCTGTAGTCCAGACCTGTCTCCCATTAGCATTAGGAAGCGTCAAATATGACAACAGAGAACAATTTAAGCTGTACGTCAAGCAAAAATGGGAAATAATTCCACCTGAAAAGCTTCAAAAATTGGTCTCCTCAGTTCCCAAACGTTTACTGAGTGTTGTTAAAAGGAAAGGCCATGTAACACAGTGGTACAAAATCCCCGGTGCCAACTTTTTTGCAATGTGTTGCTGCCATTAAATTTTAAGTTAATGATTATTTGCAAAAAAAATAAGTTTCTCAGTTCGAACATTAAATATCTTGTCTTTGCAGTCTATTCATTTGAATATAAGTGTCACTTGAGGGCAAAATAAATCAGATTTGGTGTGCAGTATAAACGTGGCCTGTGATACCGTTACACCCCTAATATTGACTTCATCGAACTGCGCATGCAAGTGACGTCCAGACCACATTGGGACCACATAGGGTCAGCAGAGAAAAATCATGTTTTGGTCCATTTTGGTCTACAGAGTAAACGTAGTATCGTATCTAATACGACCGCAGTCTGAATGCAATCAAAAAGCGACGAGCGAAAATAGACGTTTGCAAAAATAAATAGTCGACAAATGCGCAGAGAACATAGGACGATATCGTTTTAGGAATTCAGGTCAATGTTCATGGAAACGCTTGCCCTCTTCCTTCTTAATCTTCTATGCGCAATAATTCCGCTGAGAAAATGTTGACTTTTTGGAATTGCCACAAATGCGCCACGACTGACACTCACAGTAGGGAGCGGATTCACATAGCCCCATTCGTCGCGGTTTACCTGACACATGAAACGTGACCATTTTTGGTGTCGAAATATCGTAAAATGTGTTTTGTGGCATTTCTAACTTTGACCACAGCGCCATTTGTGGTGTGGTGCCGCTTCCCATCATTTTCAGCAGACTGCATTGGCAAAATGATTAACCCCTCCCCCTCTTCCTCTCGAGATTCCCCCAGGAATGGTGCCATATGATTCGTCACGGCAACACTTTATACATCGCATTTTCTTTTTTGTATATCATATAAAAATCCGAATTGGACACTTTATTACCCCCTGCGGTGTGAAAGTGGAATAAAACCACTCTGACATTTACAATTCGTCTGAAAAGTGACTGAAGTGAACGTAACAAAGTAAATGTAGCGCGTCACTACCCACCTTGAACATGTCGGATTTAACATCCGCGTACAAAAGAAGCGTGGATAGCGTTTGGAAAAAATATATAATATAAAACATATAATATATCCTAATTGACCTCCAGTATGAATATAACCAAAAAAGGCAAGTGTGTTCGTAAAAGTTCATGAATAAAAACTTACATAAGTTTCCGAAGAAAGCGGTTAAGTCCTTTTTACTAACAAACATGCCGCGTTCAAAAAGCGAACCCCCTTGGCGGAGGTAATAAAAGTCACCAATTTTTTTTTCTCCCGGGGTGCCGTGCACCTGGTCCAAAATATTTTTTGATGACTCTAGCTGCGTCTGAGGGGTGTGTGTGTGTGTGTGTGTGTGTGTGTGTGTGGGTGGGGGGTGTATGGGTGGGGCAGCAAATACCCTCCAATGGCCACTTGTGTGTCTCCTGAGGGGGGAAATGTACATAGATTATGTCCATGCTAATCCTTGTGTGACAAAAAGGCATTTTGCTTCAATGCAGCGCCGGGCTAAGTGTTTTAGCACACACAGACACACACACACCACACACACACACACACACATGGGCAGAAGGACTGTGGTGCAATTAACCTTTAGCTGATTCAGTCCTCGTCGACTGATTGAATAGAGTTGGAGTGTTCCCTAAGCCACAAGCACAACCTTGTGTGAGTGCCTGAGAAAGTGTGTGTGAGTGTGTGTGTGTGTGTGTGTGTGTGTGTGTGTTTGAGCTTTATGTAACGAGAGTCGAGGAGAAAGCCTACTTCATGCCGTCCATCGTTTATCCCTGTGCGTATTTCCGCTTGCCTTCGCGTCCTCAAATCTGTCTGAGTGTGTGCGTGCTCCTCGCCGCCGTGCCGCCATGTTGGCGCGGGCCTCACGTCTACTGAAAGACGCCGTTGTCCGTTGTCGCGTTTGTGTGTTCATTTGTTGTGGTGCCGCAACTTTGTATTTTGTTACGCCTCTGTTTATACCGCTGAGCCTCCACGTTGGTCTCTGATTAATGCCTGTCCAAAAAAAAGCATTGGCTGTGGCTGTGGGCAACCACCTGTGTGAAGTGAATGTGAAGTGAATTATATTTATATAGCGCTTTTCTCTAGTGACTCAAAGCGCTTTACATAGTGAAACCCAATATCTAAGTTACAAACCCCGTTTCCATATGAGTTGGGAAATTGTGTTAGATGTAAATATAAAAGGAATACAAGGATTTGCAAATCATTTTCAAGCCATATTCAGTTGAATATGCTACAAAGACAACATATTTGATGTTCAAACTGATAAACTTTTTATTTTTTTTCAGATAATCATTAACTTTAGAATTTGATGCCAGCAACACGTGACAAAGAAGTTGGGAAATGTGGCAATAAATACTGATAAAGTTGAGGAATGCTCATCAAACACTTATTTGGAACATCCCACAGGTGAGCAGGCAAATTGGGAACAGGTGGGTGCCATGATTGGGTATAAAAGTAGATTCCATGAAATGCTCAGTCATTCACAAACAAGGATAGGGCGAGGGTCACCACTTTGTCAACAAATGCCTGAGCAAATTCTTGAACAGTTTAAGAAAAACCTTTCTCAACCAGCTATTTCAAGGAATTTAGGGATTTCACCATCCACGGTCCGTAATATCATCAAAGGGTTCAGAGAATCTGGAGAAATCACTGCACGTAAGCAACTAAGCCCGTGACCTTCGATCCCTCAGGCTGTACTGCATCAACAAGCGACATCAGTGTGTAAAGGATATCACCACATGGGCTCAGGAACACTTCAGAAACCCACTGTCAGTAACTACAGTTGGTCGCTACATCTGTAAGTGCAAGTTGAAACTCTCCTATGCAAGGTGAAAACCGTTTATCAACAACACCCAGAAACGCCGTCGGCTTCGCTGGGCCTGAGCTCATCTAAGATAGACTGATACAAAGTGGAAAAGTGACATCAGTGTGTAAAGGATATCACCATATGGGGTCAGGAACGCTTCAGAAAACCACTCTCAGTAACTACAGTTGGTCGCTAAATCTGTAAGTGCAAGTTAAAACTTTACTATGCAAAGCCAAAGCCATTTATCAACAACACCCACAAACACTGCCGGCTTCGCTGGACTGATGCAAAGTGGAAAAGTGTTCTGTTGTCTGACGAGTCCACATTTCAAATTGTTTTTGAAAACTGTGGACGTCGTGTCCTCCGGACCAAAGAGGAAAAGAACCATCCGGATTGTTATAGGCGAAAAGTTGAAAAGCCAGCATGTGTGATGGTATGGGGGTGTGTTAGTGCCCAAGACATGAGTAACTTACACATATGTGAAGGCGCCATTAATGCTGAAAGGTACATACAGGATTTGGAGCAACATATGTTGCCATCCAAGCAACGTTACCATGGACGCCCCTGCTTATTTCAGCAAGACAATGCCAAGCCACGTGTTACATCAACGTGGCTTCATAGTAAAAGAGTGCGGGTACTAGACTGGCCTGCCTGTAGTCCAGACCTGTCTCCCATTGAAAATGTGTGGCGCATTATGAAGCCTAAAATACCACAACGGAGACCCCCGGACTGTTGAACAACTTAAGCTGTACATCAAGCAAGAATGGGAAATAATTCCACCTGAGAAGCTTAAAAAATGTGTCTCCTCAGTTCCCAAACGTTTACTGAGTGTTGTTAAAAGGAAAGGCCATGTAACACAGTGGTGAACATGCCCTTTCCCAACTAATTTGACACGTGTTGCAGCCATGAAATTCTAAGTTAATTATTATTTGCAAAAAAAAATAAAGTTTATGAGTTTGAACATCAAATATCTTGTCTTTGTAGTGCATTCAACTGAATATGGGTTGAAAAGGATTTGCAAATCATTGTATTCCGTTTATATTTACATCTAACACCATTTCCCAACTCATATGGAAACGGGGTTTGTACATTTAAACCAGTGTGGGTGGCACTGAGAGCAGGTAGGTAAAGTGTCTTGCCCAAGGACACAACGGCAGTGACTAGGATGGCAGAAGCGGGGATCGAACCTGTAACCCTCAAGTTGCTGGCACGGCCGTTCTACCAACAGAGCTTTACCGCCCCGATGTGAAGCTACTGACCCCCCACATCCTTGTCATTGGAAATATTAAAGTTAAAGTACCAATGATTGTCAGACACCCCCAATTCCAACCCTTGATGCTGAGTGCCAAGCAGGGAGGTAATGGGTCCCATTTTTATAGTCTTTGGTATGACTTGGCCGGGGTTTGAACTCACAACCTACCGATCTCAGGGCGGACACTCTAACCACTAGGCCACTGAGCAGGTAAATATTACAATATTACTAAGTTTCTTCCAAGTATTGTGATCTCTACAGGAAAGGGAATAGCTAAGGATGCTACACACCACGGCAGGAATTTCACGAGGGCCGCGGCTCTCGTTGCCCCGCTGTCCGGTTGTGTTCCCCTCGAAAAATGATACGCGCCTTTTCTGTAGGATTTCGCAATGCAACTGCGAGTGACACAATGATCGTCAACGCTGTTCAATTATCGCTTTAACGAGGACAGGAATTCCATCGATCACTTTATTGTCGGCTGTAGCCACAACAAAAACATTAGTAAAACACTTCTATCTACAAACCCCGTTTCCATATGAGTTGGGAAATTGTGTTGGATGTAAATATAAAAGAAATACAATGATTTGCAAATAATTTTCAACCCATATTCAGTTGAATATGCTACAAAGGCAACATATTTGACGTTCAAACTGATAAACATTTTTTTTTTGTTGCAAATAATCATTAACTTTAGAATTTGATGCCAGCAACACGTGACAAAGAAGTGAAATTCTAAGTTAATTATTATTTGCAAAAAAAAAAAAAAGTAAATATCTTGTCTTTGTAGTGCATTCAATTGAATATGGGTTGAAAAGGGTTTGCAAATCATTGTATTCCGTTTATATTTACATCTAACACAATTTCCCAACTCATATGGAAACGGGGTTTGTAGAAAAACTGATCATTTTCTGCCGTACAAACCAGGCTTAAACCAAGTCTTTAAAATCTGTCATATCAACAGCAGCCATTCGCTCTCTCTTTCACCTGCGCCAACACACGCACTCACGGCACTTAGCCACTGATGCGCTCGATCAGATGTGCGCCCATTCCACTGTCATTCATTAGGAAGGTTCATTTATTGATATTATCTATGAAATGCTGTTACTTGATTACAGGAATGCTAATAAAAAGATTGATTTTACAGACAAAGTTGCAGGAGCATACACTTTACATCTCATTGTGCAACATGTGAATGTTTTAAGGGGGAACTAAATGTGATCTCTGATTCTTTCCAAAGCAGGACCCCCGGTCGAATGAGCTAAGTTAAGGTAAGAAAGCTTGATAAATGTGCGAAAGCATAAGAGGACAAAAAAAAAAACTGTCAACGTATAATATGTCACACACTGTTCATATTTAAAGTTAAGTTAAAGTACCAATGATTGTCACACACTAGGTCTGGCAAAATGATTCTCTGCATTTGACCCATCACCCTTGATCACCCTCTGGGAGGTGAGGGGAGCAGTGGGCAGCAGCGGTGGCCGCGCCCGGGAATCATAGCGACGCAACGCGATGATATGTACGAGCTTTGCAGTTTTCTCCAACCCACTCGATCACGCTAGTTTAACATGATTGAAAACCGCATGAAGAAAACACCCCTGGCCGTGCACTCTTTGGTAGCCATCCACAAGCTTCTGGCAAGCTTCTGGTTGAGTTTTTGACCACTCCTCTTTACAAAATTGGTGCAGTTCAGCTAAATGTGTTGGTTTTCTGACATGGACTTGTTTCTTCAGCATTGCCCACACGTTTAAGTCAGGACTTTGGGAAGGCCATTCTAGATCCTTAATTCTAGCCTGATTTAGCCATTCTTTGACCACTTTTGACGTGTGTTTGAGGTCATTGTCCTGTTGGAACACCCAACTGCGCCCAAGACCCAAACTCCGGGCTGATGATTTTAGGTTGTTCTGAAGAATTTGAAGGTAATCCTCCTTTTTCATTGTCCCATTTACTCTCTTTAAGGCACCAGTTCCATTGGCAGAATAATACTACCACCACCATGCTTGACGGTAGGAATTGGTGTTCCTGGGATTAAAGGCCTCATCTTTTTTCCTCCAAACATATTGCTGGGTATTGTGGCCAAACAGCTACATTTTTGTTTCATCTGACCACAGAACTTTCCTCCAGAAGGTCTTATCTTTGTCCATGTGATGTCAGATGAAACAAAAATTAGCTGAAGTGCACCAATTTTGAAAACTCAACCAGAAGTTTACCAAAAGCGCCTTATTGCAGTGAAACTTGCCAAGTGACATGTAACCAAATATGAACATTGCTGTATGTATACTTTTGACCCAGCAGATTTGGTCACATTTTCAGTAGACCCATAATAAATTCATAAAAGAACCAAACTTCATGAATGTTTTTTGTGACCAACAAGTATGTGCTCCAATCACTCTATCACAAAAAAAATAAGAGTTGGAGAAATTATTGAAAACTCAAGACAGCCATGACATTATGTTCTTTACAAGTGTATGTAAACTTTTGACCATGACCGTATATATATTAAGGCTGCAACAACTAATCGATTAAATCGAGTAAAATTGATTATTAAAATAGTTGCCGATTAATTTAGTCATCGATTCGTTGGATCTATGCTATGCGCATGCGCAGAGGGTTTTTTTTAATATTTTTTTTTTATTTTTTTTATTTTTTAATAAGCCTTTATTTATAAACTGCAACATTTACAAACAGCAGTTTGGGGGCGGTATAGCTCGGTTGGTAGAGTGGCCGTCCCATCAACCTGAGGGTTGCAGGTTCGATCCCCGCTTCCGCCATCCTAGTCACTGCCGTTGTGTCCTTGGGCAAGACACTTTACCCACCTGCTCCCAGTGCCACCCACACTGGTTTAAATGTAACTTAGATATTGGGTTTCACTATGTAAAGCGCTTTGAGTCACTAGAGAAAAAGCGCTATATAAATATAATTCACTTCACACTTCACTTCACAGAGAAACAATAATCAAAATAAGTATGGTGCCAGTATGCTGTTTTTTTCTTCAATAAAATACTGGATAGGATAGAAATGTAGTTTGTCTATTTTATCCGATTATTAATCGAAGTAATAATCGACAGATTAATCGATCATCAAATTAATCGTTAGTTGCAGCCCTAATATATATATGTATGTGTGTGTATACTAGGGATGTACGGTATACCGGTACTATTTAAGTATTGCAGTACTAATGAATTATAAACAGTACTATACTGCCTCTAAAAAGTACCGGTTCCCTTTTTTTTTTTAAACGAGCATGACGGTGCTCTGCTGGTTTTACAAGCAGAGGAGCATGTTCGGCAACGCACACGCACAGAGTACTTACAAGCAGACACAGTGTGTAGACAGAAAAGGGAGAATGGACGTGTGTTGTCTTAAAAACTAAAGATAAAGGTGAAGTTATAACACTGAAACGCCCTCAGGAAGAGGTATTTTAAAACATGGCTAGCTAGCTAGCGGCTAATGTCCATCCGCAGTCGGCAGTGTTTTAGCTACTTACAAATCACTAATCCTCGCCTCCATGGTGACAAATAAAGTAAGTTTCTTACAAGTATCATCCCTGCAGGACGAGGAATAGCTAAACATGCTTCACTACACACCGTAAGAGGATACAATAGCTCACATGCCAGGGGTGGATCTACGCCTGACATCCACTGATATATGATACCAAGTTCAAGAGCGTATCTAGTCGATACTGCAATGATTACATGGATAATTTTATCGTCACAAAATCTTGTTTCCTTTTTAAAAAAAATGTAAAATATGTTTATAAACTCCCTCGACACATGAGGACTTAAATTATGACCAATGTATGATCCTGTATCTATTTGTGGTATCATCCAAAACTAATGTAAATTATCAAACAACAGAAGAATAAGTGATTATTACATTTTAACAGAAGTGTAGATAGAACATGTTAAAAGAGAAAATAACCAGATATTAACAGTAAATGAACAAGTAGCTTATTAATCCATGTTCTACTGTTTGTCCCTCATAATCTTGACAAAATAAGAGAAAGTAAATGAAACAATATCTTATGTCTTATACGTCAGCAGACAAATTAGAAGCCTTTGTTTGCTTACTTACTACTAAAAGACAAGTTGTCTCGTATGTTCACTATTTTATTTAAGGCAAGAATTGTTCTTCGAGTGCAATAAGAAACATATGTTTAATGTACTGTAAGATTTTGTTGTTAAAATGAAGCCAATAATGCAATTTTTTGTGGTCCCCTTCATGTAGAAAAGTATCGAAATACATTTTGGTATCGGTACTGGTAACGGAATATACTGTATATATATATATATATATATGTGTGTATGTATATACAATATATATATTTGTATTTATATATATATGTATATGTATGTATATACAATATATATATTTGTATTTTTATATATATATATACATGTATGTATGTATGTATATATATATATATATATACATGAATAAAAAAATATATATATATTTGTGTATTTATGTGTGTGTGTATGTATATATTTGTATATATATTTGTGTATATATATATATATATATGTATGTATATTTATATATATATGTATATATATTTGTATATAAACGTGTATATGTATCTGTGTATATGTGTGTGTGTGTGTGTGTGTATGTACAGTATACGTGTATATGTATATATATATACGTTTGTTTTTATGTATGTTTTTTTAATTGATTCCTAAGAATTATGAAAAGATTACAGAATATATGTATATATTTTAAGTTATGTCTTAAAAATAATTTAAGCCGTCTCCGCGCTTACTCCCTGTGCGTGTATGTCGTTACGTCAACAGCCAAGAGAATGTTTTGTCAGTTAATACCAAATAAAATATTTTGAGAATTGGTTTAAATTGAGAATCTCGTCTAGAATGGAATCGTCTCCCCAAGAATCATCGGAATTGAATAAAATCTTAAGTCGCTGTAAAATTCACATCCCTGCACGCCGACATTCAGTTTTCGGGAGTGGTATCAGAGTGGGGCCGTGGTCTAGTTACAGGAAATCGTGAATGCTGGGAAAAGCACTGAGTTAAAGGTACAGTACATGAATCCTCCTGGGAACTAATGTTGGATGATAGTTTTTGTCAGAAAATGTGGTTGTCAGGTGGTAGCACATGGATGCTAATTATTATTGTAGTATTGATCATCTTATTATTGTAGTATTGAGTATCCTATTATTGTAGTATTGATCATCCTATTATTGTAGTATTGATCATCCTATTATTGTAAAATCGATCATCCTATTATTGTAGTATTGATCATCCTATTATTGTAGTATTGATCATCCTATTATTGTAGTATTGATCATCCTATTATTGTAGTATTGATCATCTTATTATTGCAGTATTGCTCATCCTATTATTGTAGTATTGATCATCCTATTATTGTAGTATTGATCATCCTATTATTGTAAAATCGATCATCCTATTATTGTAGTATTCATCATCCTATTATTGTAGTATTGATCATCCTATTATTGTAGTATTATTCATCCTATTATTGTAGTATTGATCATCTTATTTTTGTAATACTGATCATCCTATTATTGTAGTATTGATCATCGCATTATTGTAGTATTGATCATTGTATTATTGTAGTACTGATCATCCTATTATTGTAGTATTGATCATCTTATTATTGTAGAATTGATCATCCTATTATTGTAGTATTGATCATCTTATTTTTGTAGTACTGATCATCCTATTATTGTAGTATTGATCATCTTATTATTGTAGTATTGATCATCATATTATTGTAGTATTGATCATCCTATTATTGTAAAATCGATCATCCTATTATTGTAGTATTGATCATCCTATTATTGTAGTATTGATCATCTTATTATTGCAGTATTGCTCATCCTATTATTGTAGTATTGATCATCCTATTATTGTAGTATTGATCATCCTATTATTGTAAAATCGATCATCCTATTATTGTAGTATTCATCATCCTATTATTGTAGTATTGATCATCCTATTATTGTAGTATTATTCATCCTATTATTGTAGTATTGATCATCTTATTTTTGTAATACTGATCATCCTATTATTGTAGTATTGATCATCGCATTATTGTAGTATTGATCATTGTATTATTGTAGTACTGATCATCCTATTATTGTAGTATTGATCATCTTATTATTGTAGAATTGATCATCCTATTATTGTAGTATTGATCATCTTATTTTTGTAGTACTGATCATCCTATTATTGTAGTATTGATCATCGCATTATTGTAGAATTGATCATCCTATTATTGTAGTATTGATCATCTTATTATTATAGAATTTATCATCTTATTATTGTAGTACTGATCATCTTATTATTGTATTATTGATCATCTTATTACTGTAGTATTGATCATCCTATTATTATAGTATTGGTCATTTTATTATTGTAGAATTGATCATCCTATTATTGTAGTATTGATCATCTTATTATTGTAGTATTGATCATCCTATTATTGTAGTATTGATCATCTTATTATTGTAGTATTAATTATCATATTATTGTAATACTGATCATCCTACTATTGTAGTATTGATCATCTTATTATTATAGTATTATTCATCCTATTATTGTAGTATTGATCATCCTACTATTGTAGTACTGAACATCCTACTATTATAGTATTGATCATCTTATTATTGTAGTACTGATCATCCTATTATTGTAGTATTGATCATCTTATCATTGTAGTACTGATCATCCTATTATTGTAGTATTGATCATTCTATTATTGTAGTATTGATCATCGTATTATTGTAGTACTGATCATCCTATTGTTGTAGTATTGATCATTTTATTATTGTAGTACTGATCATCCTATTATTGTACTATTGATCATCTTGTTATTGTAGAATTGATCATCCTATTATTGTACTATTGATCATCTTGTTATTGTAGAATTGATCATCTTGTTATTGTAGAATTGATCATCCTCTTATTGTAGTATTGATCATCTTATTATTGTAACACTGATCATCCTATTATAGTAGAATTGATCATCCTATTATTGTAGTATTGATCATCTTATTATTGTAGTATTGATCATCTTATTATTGTAATATTGATCATCCTATTATTGTAGTATTGATCAGGTCTCGCTGGCAGCTCTCACCCATCTGGCCTTAGCGTGTTAATTGTCATCATACACTCCTCGCCTCCTCCAACATGGCTGCTGCTGCGTGGTGCCGTGGCGCGTCGTCGCCGGCTCACACAGCTCTATTAATTAGCCGTTTGATGCCGTTAATTGGGCTCCCACTGCTGCGCTAATTGATAACACCATTGCCATTGACGACGGCGAACACAAACACGAGGAAGCCATTCAAGCTGCGAGCGAGGGAGCGAGTGGGTTGGGAAGGAGGAGAGTCGGAAACAAAGAACGGTGAGGGACCCGTTGCAAGGAGGGGGGTGGGGGGGGGGCTAAGATTTTTCCAAGGTTTTACAATCTCCAATATTATTCATATTGATTGCTGTTTTGCCTTCCCGCCACTTGTGGGAATGTAAATGCAATCTTGGCTGACAAGGCTGTAATGGCGGCATCATCTTCCTGTTACCTGCATGATGCATCTGCATAGCTCACCTGCTAATAACGCTGTTCAGCTATTCATGGAAATGTCCGCTATCGCAAATAATAATAACGCCGAGCGTGTGTTTCTACGGCTGTCAGCGGCGCCTCACTTGTGGCCGAGGGCACGCTTGATGTCATCAACAATGCATCTGCACATTATGTCTTCCATTCAAATAGCACACCTGCTGTAATCGTCCCCCTTCACACACACCTCCTCTTACATTTGTGTCGTAAACACAGCGCAAATGAGAATGATCTTTTTCTTTGGCGCTCTGTTACGTATGGCTGAAAATTGTTTTGTGTCTCTTTCCTGAGGATGGGAGTTTAGATTGTTTCAAATATGATTAATGGCAATGCTGTCACGGTTGCGCATGATCGCTGCATGGCGGCGTCACGCCAAAACGCAGAGACGGTAGGCGAAGTGCAGAAAAGAAGGTATTTTAATTAGGAGTAGGCAGGCAAAAATCCAAAGGCAGGCCACTAACATTTGAAAAACGAACCACTTTATTAATTTAACAAAATAATGGCACGGAGCCCCTCAGCGGCCACCATAGCGTGTCTGGGTGTTTGTCTGTGCATGGTGCTATCGCATGTGCGCAATATGTATTGTTTATTGCACATTTCGTTGTGTTTTACTTTTGTAGCTGTATGTAGAAACGCCACTCTGTGCCCCTTTAATATATTTTATGTATTTTGTGTTCATCAATGTTTCCCTATTGTTTTCATGTTTTTTTTACCTTATTTTTTTCCAGATTTTTGGAATCTGCACTGCAACCACATAATTTCCCCATTTTGGGATAAATAAAGTCTCTCCTTTCCTATCCTATTTACCAAAAATAATTTAACAATTCAATACCTGTAAGTAGTTGACGTCCATTGCAGCCGGTCACTCTGGAAGGGGGGTCCCCACATCTGCGTCCTCTTCCCAAGGTTTCTTCTTTTTCCCCAGCGGGGTGTTTTGGAGTTTTTTCCGTCGCCCGGATGTGGGTTTAGATCAGGGGATGTCATTGTGTGTTTGTGAAACCTGTTGAGGCACTCGTGATTAAGGGCTATGCCGAATGCAGCTGAGATAGGCTCCAGTGACCCCCCCGCGACCCCAAAAGGGACAAGCGGTAGTAAATGGATGGATGGGTAAATACAATTTGGTTGATTGATTGATTGACGACCAGTTGAGGAGAAGCAGCACTCAAACCAGAGGTAAAATGGCTAAGAAAGAGGGCGGACAAGAAGTGGAACAAAAAATAAAAGCGTTGGACACGCAAAAAATGGCAAAAGGAGAACAACAATGAAAACATAAATACAACCTGTCATGAGCCATCACGACACTTACTGTACTGCATGTTTTTGCACCAAACTTCACAAAATCCTTATATAATCTGGGACTTTTTATCTTCAGTTAAAAAAGGTCATTCATACAATCCATCAATTTAAATCTGGGGCCATATTGAGAGAAATAAATTAGTCTGGGGCAAGTGTAAGTCTGTTTATAATATCTATCTATCTATCTATCTATCTATCTATCTATCTATCTATCTATCTATCTATCTATCTATCTATCTATCTATCTATCTATCTATCTATCTATCTATCTATCTATCTATCTATCTATCTATCTATCTATCTATCTATCTATCTATCTATATATATATATATATATATATATATATATAAATAATGTGTATATGTATGTATATATGTGTGTATATATATATATATATGTTTAATAATGTGTATATGTACAAATATGTGTGTATGTATATATATATATATATATATATATATATATATATATATATATATATATATATCCATCCATCCATCCATTTTCTACCGCTTATCCCTTTTTGGGGTCGCGGGGGGCGCTGGAGCCTATCTCAGCTACAATATATATATATATATATATATATATATATATATATATATATATATATATATATATATATATATATATATATATATATATATATATATATATACATTTATATATATGCATGTGTGTATTTATTTGTGTCTGTATGTTTGCGTGTATATATATGTATATATGTGTGTGTATGAATGTGTGTATAAATTGTTTATATGTGTGTGTATATGTGTGTTTGTATGTGCATATGTATATATATGTACGTATATGTATATATGTATATATATATATACATATATATACATACATATATACTGTGTATATGTATATGTATATACAGTATATGTGTATATATTTATGTTTATGCATGTGTATATGTACAAATATGTGTGTATGTATATACATATATATATAAATACATTTATATGTATGCATGTGTGTATTTATTTGTGTCTGTATGTTTGCGTGTATATATATGTATATATGTGTGTGTATGAATGTGTGTATGAATGTGTTTATATGTGTGTGTAAATGTGTGTTTGTATGTACATATGAATATATATGTACATATATGTATATATGTATATATGTGTATGTATATATATATATATATATATATATATATATATATATATATATATATATATATATATATATATATATATACATATATATATATATATATATAAAAATACATATATATATATATATATGCATGTGTGTATTTATTTGTGTCTGTATGTTTGCGTGTATGAATGTGTGTATAAATGTGTTTTATATGTGTGTGTATATGTGTGTTTGTATGTACATATGTATATACGTATATGTATATATATATATATATATATATATATGTATATATGTCTATGTATATATATATATATATATATATATATATATATATATATATATATATATATATATATATATATATATATATATATCTATATATATATATATATATATATATATATATATATATATATATATATATATATATATATATATATATATATATATATATATATATATATATATACACACATATATATACAAAAAAAATAAAAATAAAAATATATATATACATATTGCTGTATACTTTTGCTGTATGTGTGATTTGGTGGGAGCATTCATACAAAAACACACAATAATGTCTGAATGCTAAAAACAACAGACCACCTTAAAAAACATAATTAATTTGTTTACTAATTGAGACACCCAGAACGTACATGAAAATAAAGAATATGAATATTAAGAACATATGAGCGTCGCTCATTTCTTACTTCTCAGGCCACCTCCTCGATCAACATCTTTTACAACCAAACAAAAAGCCAACCAAAATGCAACAAACAAACACAGCGAAATATGAACACAAAGTTAGAAAAAACACTTTTTCCGCAGAACTTTATTGTAAAAACCTGCGTCCCCCTCTGTCCCTGACACCCGTGTCTCAGACTGGGTGCTCACTCTGCTTGGTCTGGAGCTGCTGTGAAGTAGTCCTTATGATCACCGTAATAACTTGGATAGGCATTTGAGTGACAGGTGTGTTGGCCAATCAGAAGTGTCGTTTGTTTGTCTCTCGCTTCAAACAGGGAGAGAGAGGTCTCACTCTGTGCATCGCTCTCAGCACCTGAGCGCGTTTATTTAACAGTGGAATTAACTGAACGCAGTGAGCCCTCTTTTCAGTCGTTCACAATCTTTGTAACGGTGGGCGGGGAGCGACCCGGCTAGATTACCAGCTTTACACACACAGAAAGCACGAACAGAGAGCCCCCCCAAAGTAACAAAATTAGGAGGAAAAAAATCTCATTACAAAGCCAAATGTCCCGGTGTTGGATTATTTCTGCTTCAAATCAGATGGGCAATATGAGCCCATCAACACGGACAAATGAGCAAAAATGACGTGGTGGCAATAAACAAAAAGACAACTGGGGAAAAATGCACTTTAGGACATTCAATATTTATTTAAGTTACATTTTTGCTTACAGAAATGAGAGTCCATTTAATTTTTTGTTTGTTTATTTATTTGGGATAACAAACTTATTTACCTTCCAATTACAGCACAATGGTAAACAATTCTACAGTTATAAGAAATAAACATTTGTAGCCTGGTTTATTGCATTATTATTATGATATATTATGATGACGCTACATTATAAACACTGTACAGTTTTTATCGATTCTTTCTTCAGTTTAAGAGCATAACGTGGACAAAAGTCTGTAAAAGTAAATGACCGCATATCGTTCTAATGTGCGGCATTTTGAGACAAGAATATGTTGATTGATCTAAAAGTAACATGTCTTTCTTCACTCCCAGTTGTATGTATCTTCATATAAAACAAATATAAATATAAAATATAACATCTCAAATCGAATCGCAATTTGGGAGCTAAAAATCGCAATTAGGTTCTTTTCTCAAAATGGTGCCCCTTCATACTATACTATTATGTTATCTTGAAAAGAACAATGAACGTCCAAGTAGTAGTAATGTCCAAGTAGTGCCTTATGTTGCGTTTGTTGGTGTTCTCCTGTGTTTAGGTTTAGTTTCTGTCCTGCGCTCTTATTTTGGTGGCACTTCCTGTTGTGTTGGTGTTTTTTCGTAACCGCTTCACATCTTTCTCTGAGCGCTGATCCACTCACCTGCGTTCTGTTTGTAATTAGCACTATTTAAGTCGACCTTGCGACACCATTGGTTTGTCGGGACATTGTTCTCTCTTCTCTGTTCACGGGTGCAACAGACGATCCTTTTCATGCTACGCTCGTACTTTGTGGACGCCGTCTGCTCCACAGTTCCGGAGTAAGTATTTTTGCTGCGTTCCAGCGTTTTGTTTTGTTTCTTTCATAGTCTGGCCGTTCGGAGCACTTCCCTGCTGCTCTCGCTTTTTGTTTTCGTTTGTTTAATGTCACGACGCATGCACAATCCCTCATGCCTTCTGCTGCAAGCTCGGCTGGCACCTCCGCGAGAAGCACGCCGCGACACGCCCCTGCAAAGCTGCAGGCAATCCCTAATTAGCGCACCCGGAACTACTGAAGACAGACAGCAGCGGACCCGAAGATCCAGTGCCGGAACGTAGTTCACTCCCGTAGTAAGCATCCCATCTCTGCCTTCCCTCCCGCGTACTTGTTCTCTCTCTGTGCCTTCCCAGTTCCCGGGTCTTAAGTCCTTTGTGTCTCTCGCAGTACTTCCCGTGTGTCCCGTGATCGAGCTGTGTGCCTCGACTTCCCACTGCCTCCCTCGATCCTCGACCCCTGCTTGGACACGGACCTCGTTGCTTCTCTCCAGCACCCGGCCGCTTGCCTGCCCACGTACTGCCTTCTAGCCTCGCCCCTTTGGTTTGACGAATGGTTCACCCGACACGCACATACAACATTTACATGGTTAATTTTACACATCGTTTTGTACCTATCACTTAGAGTAGCATACACATCCCACCTATTCATCAAGTTCAATAAACCTATTGGACTGATTCCTGCCGTGGTGTCGTCTCTTTCCCCCGCCGTACGTAACATTTAATGAATAAATACCCTTTTTACTGCACGCTGCTACCTCGTTCGTCTTCATCTTTAAAACCACTACAAACTCAGACGTCTTCCACGACGCAGCGCTTGACAGTAGTAATATTATGGGGATTTTTTTTTACCTTTAGACGGGCATTCACATCATTTATTTATTATTTCATTATTTTCTATTTCAGTCCTTAGTATTGTGTTGTTGTTATTGTAGTTCTGTTATTATTATTATTAATAATATGAATAGCAATAGTTTGTGTTATTTTGCATAATCTAAATTAGAGATGTCCGATAATGGCTTTTTTGCCAATGTCCGATATTCCGATATTGTCCTACTCTTAATTACCGATACCGATATCAACCGATACCGATATATACAGTTGTGGAATTAACACATTATTATGCCTAATTGTGTTGTTATGCCCCGCTGAATGCATTAAACCAGGGGTCTTCAAACTTTTTGACTCGTGGGCCGCATCGGGGGCCGGGCTGTATATATATATATATATATATATATATATATATATATATATATATATATATATATATATATATATATATATATATATATATATATACATTGTCTTTTTAATCCGTTTTGACATTTAACATTGTCACGTTATCGATGGGAAAATGCATTTTTAGACAATATGATTTGCCTGAGCAGCTAGGAGACACCGAGAGTAACAAGCGGTAGAAAATGGATTAGAAAGGAAAGATTTAAAAAAAAATAAAAATAAATAAAAAATACATCTTTTTTTTTTAACTTGGGACTTCCCTTGGGCCGGATTTTGGATGCTGGGGGGCCGGATCCGGCCCGGGGGCCGTAGTTCGGGGACCCCTACATTAAACAATGTAACAAGGTTTTCCAAAATAAGAGAACAACTTCAACTCAAGTTTTGGAAAAAAAATGCCAACATGGCACTGCCATATTTATTATTGAAGTCACAAAGTGCATTATTTTTTTTTAACATGCCTCAAAACAGCAGCTTGGAATTTGGTAAATGCTCTCCCTGAGAGAGCATGAGGAGGTTGAGGTGGGCGGGGTTGAGGTGGGGGGGGGGGGGGGGCTAGGGGGTCGCGAAGGGGGGTGTATATTGTAGCGTCCCGGAAAAGTTAGTGTTGCAAGGGGTTCTGGGTATTTGTTCTGTTGTGTTTATGTTGTGTTACGGTTCGGATGTTCTCTCGAATTGTGTCATTCTTTGTTTGGTGTGGGTTCACAGTGTGGCGCATATTTGTAACAGTGTTAAAGTTGTTTATACGGCTACCCTCAGTGTGACCTGTATGGCTGTTGCTCAAGTATGCATTGCATTCGCTTGTGAGTGTGTCAAAAAGCCGTAAATATTATGTGACTGGGCCGGCATGTAAAATGTAGTGCCTTTAAGGTTAATTGCCGCTCTGTACTTCTCCCTACGTCCGTGTACACAGCGGCGTTTTGAAACCGATACCGATAATTTTGAAACCGATACCGATAATTTCCGCTATTATATTTTAAAGCATTTATCGGCCATAGTATCGGTAGTCCGATATTACCGGTCATCCCTAATCGAAATGTCTTTCATTACACCTAATGATACGTGTTTATTTGCTATATTTACCTCACCATTATTACTGCCATACCACATTACATATATTTCATGGTATCCATTTTTAAAGTGCTTTATTACAACATTTACGCGTACACGCCAAGCTAAATCATGTTCCTCCTAGCAAGTGTAATGTAATGGGATACTTTCGTACCTTTTTCCTCGCTTGCTTCTTGTGCCTGTGGCTGACTTTAATGGTGGCGCTTGCTGCAAATTACACGCTGGACTTTTACCTCCGTGGCTACCACACACACACACTCACTCACTCACACACACACACACACACATACACAGGCTTTTTCCTCCATTTTCAAAAGAAAGGTAGTGTTAGTCTTAAACTGGTATGTGGCCTTCCTCCTCTACCGCTATTATACGTCTTTCCATTAGAAGCAATTACCTCTCGGCCTCCAGCGCCGGCTGCAACATTCTCATGCGGTTTTATCACTTTCGGTCAAAGAGTCGACTCGCCGGTGTCAAGTAGGCTTTGTGGATGGCGGAAAACAACTTACATGATCCCTCGCCGCGCCGCAACACGCAAACGACGCGTATTTCCTCCCTTCGTCCGTCACTTTCGCCCGCGAGCGTGCAACACGAGGCAAATATTATACATAGAAGTATGCATCATCTCCAGCGAGTGTCAGCGTGTGAACTCACGGCCCCTGGGAGACTCATAAACCAGCCATGACCTGACAAAATGGCGTCCGACTACATGAAAGACAACTTCCTGTATTTGACCCCCTCCGACCCCCCTTCCCTCGCACTTCAAACGGCGTCCAATAGGAAGCGTCCCCTGCAGAGACAATGACAATCCACACAACATCGCACGCAATCCGGACGTGCCGCTGTTGTGATGTTGGGACTTCAAACGCCTCCACTTCCTGTGGCGCTTTGAAAGTACTTCCTGTGTCACCTGCGACCACGCAGCGTCACGACAACACATGGGGGTCGTGTTTTTCGGAGTCAAACTCACTATTGAGCGAGTCATTAGCTGCAATGGAAAGTACAGTTCTCCAATTGTCCTGAGGGTGGTGCTAGTTCACATTTAAAGACATTTTAAGATCTGTCTTTTCAAGCTAACTTCTCCCGCCTTTTCCACAAAAGGACTCGGAATATCGGAACGACGTCGAACAGTGACAAAAACGTAGCGTAGAACAGTCTTTTTCAACCACTGTGTGATACAGTCTGGTGTGCCGTGGGAGATTATCTAATTTCACCTATTTGGGTTAAAAATAGTTTTTGCAAACCAGTAATTATAGTCTGCAAATGATGTGTTGTTGTTGAGTGTCGGTGCTCTCTAGAGCTCGGGAGAGTAACCGTGTAATACTCTTCCATATCAGTAGGTGGCAGCAGGTAGCTAATTGCTTTGTAGATGTCAGAAACAGCGGGAGGCAGTGTGCAGATAAAAAGGTGTCTAATGCTTAAACCAAACATAAACAAAAGGTGGGTGCCCCTAAGAAAAGGCATTGAAGCTCAGGGAAGGTTATGCAGAACGAAACTAAAACTGAACTGGCTTTAAAGTAAACAAAAACAGAATGCTGGACGACAGCAAAGACTTACTGTGGAGCAGTGACGGCGTCCACAATGTACATCCGACATGACATGACAATCAACAATGTCCCCACAAAGAAGGATGAAAAAAACTGAAATATTCTTGAGTGCTAAAACAAAGTAGATGCGGGAAATATCGCTCAAAGGAAGACATGAAACTGCTATGATGGATGGATGGATGTTTACAGTTTCAGTATGATAAATCACATATTTTACATTTTACAAATACACATGATTACATACATACATGCATACAAATACACACCAGGAATTGGTACTGCATTGGTTCAAATGTGAACGGTACCAATCCCTATACGTCAGTGGTCCCCAACCACCGGTCCGGGGGCGCATTTGCTACCAGGTCACACAGAAATAAATTAGTTATACTTGTATAGCGCTTTTCTACCTTCAAGGTACTCAAAGCGCTTCGACACTATTTCCGCATTCACCCATTCACACACACATTCACACACTGATGGCGGGAGCTGCCATGCAAGGCGCTAACCAGCACCCATCAGGAGCAAGGGTGAAGTGTCTTGCCCAAGGACACAACGGACGTGACTAGGATGGTAGAAGGTGGGGATTGAACCCCAGTAACCAGCAACACTCCGATTGCTGGCACGGCCACTCTACCAACTTCGCCATGCCGTCCCCACATTAATAACCGTATTTCCTTGAATTGCCGCCGGGTGTATAATATGCGCATGCATAGAATTACCGCCGGGTCAAACTCGTTTCGCAAAATAATTAGCATATGCCTAGAATTACCGCCGGGTCAAACTCGTCACGTCACAAGTGACACTTCACCTTTCAAGGCATCATTTTCAAAATGGAGGAGGCTAATTTCAATAGTTTAAAATCACATAACGGGAAGAAGATAGAGAGCTATTCAGTGGGATTTAAGGTAATTGCAATTCTTATTATTAATATTGTGTTAGTTTGTAGTGGTGGAGAGCTGATTTTTTGTTGTTAGATTTGCATCTTTCAAAGCGCTTTATTTTGAAAAAATGTTTTAATAATATAGCTGCGTGTGTATATATGAGTCATTTTGATGTAGTTGTACGAGTAACATTTCAGAAACAAATCATGAGCTAAGAGAACCTGCTAACAGGCGGTAATAATGTTACTTTAATTGGCTTTTCAGACCCAAACAAAAAGAACTCCCGGGATGATTCATTGTGCTTTAAATTTTATTGCGGCATTAAGCGATGTCATGATGGTATCCTTATATCACACTCAAATTTATAAGCGCATGCCTAAATTTACCGCATGCCTTTGGTAATCGCCGGAGTGAGAAGAGGGTTTTAAATTAATTAGCGCATACCTAAATTTACCGCATGCCTTTGGTAAGCGCCGGAGTGAGAAGAGGTTTTAAATTAATTACCGCCCGGGCGCTAATTCAAGGAAATACGGTAACTTATAAACTACCACATTTTCTCCAACTTGACTTTGGCCTGTCCCACTAAACACAGCAATAGCTTTTTTATATATGTATATTACAACTCCTGATAGGAAGCCGTCATTTGTTATAATACATTAAAGGCCTACTGAAACCCACTACTACCGACCACGCAGTCTGATAGTTTATATATATATGATGAAATCTTAACATTGCAACACATGCCAATACGGCCGGGTTAACTTATAAAGTGCAATTTTAAATTTCCCTCTATGACGTATGCGCGTGACGTCAATAGTTAAACGGAAGTATTCGGACACCATTGAATCCAATACAAAAAGTTCTGTTTTCATCTCAAAATTCCACAGTATTCTGGACATCTGTGTTGGTGAATCTTTTGCAATTTGTTTAATGAACAATGAAGACTGCAAAGAAGAAAGTTGTAGGTGGGATCGGTGTATTAGCGGCTGGCTGTAGCAACACAACCAGGAGGACTTTGACTTGGATAGCAGACGCGCTATCCGACGCTAGCCGCCGACCGCACGGATGATCGGGTGAAGTCCTTCGTCCTTCCGTCGATTGCTGGAACGCAGGTGAGCACGGGTGTTGATGAACAGATGAGGGCTGGCTGGCGTAGGTGGATAGCTAATGTTTTTATCATAGCTCTGTGAGGTCCCGTTGCTAAGTTAGCTTCAATGACGTCGTTAGCAACAGCATTGTTAAGCTTCGCCAAGCTGGAAAGCATTAACCGTGTATTTACAGGTCCATGGTTTAATAGTATTGTTGATTTTCTGTTTATCCTTCCAGTCAGGGGTTTATTACTTTTGTTTCTATCTGCATTTAAGCACGATGCTATCACGTTAGCTCCATAGCTAAAGTCCTTCGCCGATGTATTGTCGTGGAGATAAAAGTCACTGTGAATGTCCATTTAGCGTTCTCGACTCTCATTTTCAAGAGGATATAGTATCCGAGGTGGTTTAAAATACAAATCCGTGATCCACAATAGAAAAAGGAGAAAGTGTGGGATCCAATGAGCCAGCTTGTACCTAAGTTACGGTCAGAGTGAAAAAAGATGCGTCCTGCACTGCACTCTAGTCCTTCACTCTCACGTTCCTCATCCACAAATCTTTCATCCTGGGTCAAATTAATGGGGTAATCGTCGCTTTCTCGGTCCGAATCGCTCTCGCTGCTGGTGTAAACAATGGGGAAATGTGAGGAGCCTTTCAACTTGTGACGTCACGCTACTTCCGGTACAGGCAAGGCTTTTTTTATCAGCGACCAAAAGTTGCGAACTTTATCGTCGATGTTCTCTACTAAATCCTTTCAGCAAAAATATGGCAATATCGCGAAATGATCAAGTATGACACATAGAATGGATCTGCTATCCCCGTTTGAATAAAAAAAATTCATTTCAGTAGGCCTTTAATGCAAATTAATTGACATATAAAATGTTATTGTGCCAGATTGTAGCCAAAGAGTCATTGTATATAGCAGGGGTTCTCAACCTTTTTGATCTCAGGACCCAACTTTTCCACTACAGAGGGACCCGGGGACCACTCCAATATTAACACTGAATTAGTCATCTTACTCTTGATTTTGATCATATTCAATAAAATAACATAACTAACCTACTTATAGTTTACTACCTTGTCAAATGATATAAAAGCATGTGTTAATCACAAAGATTATTATTGATTTAACAAATAAACCTAAGGCTCAGGTCAGGCTGATTAGCACAACATATGTATTATGTTGTGCTAAAATGCATAAACTAGATTAATAATAAATATATTCCTTAAATGAACTGTCAATAAAATTAAAGTGCAAATGAAAATACAGCTTCACCACTTTAGTCATAATTTTTGCGCTTAAGAAATTTCTCCATGACATTAGCAGCCAGACTTCTTCTGTTTGTTTTATATTGTCATTACTGCCACAAGTGGTAGAAAAGTGTATTACAACTAAGTACCGCTACAGCCTATGCGGACCACAGCTGGGTGTTTGCGGCCCAACACTGGGCCCTATGGTTAAGAAACACTGGTATACAGTATTTGCCATCTCTTCGCAAAGAAACACACCCAGGGCTCCCACTACTCGGTAGATTTTTCATGCTAATTTTTTTGATGTTTTTATCTGCCACACGTGGAAAGCCGGTCCATGCAAATGATGCATGCATTAAAGTGGTCCCTGGTGGGAAAAAGGTTGGGGACCCCTGCTGTGCGTCATGGAACCAAGTAAGCTAGTAAGTTGAGGTATTACTGTGTTTGCGATTACTTATGAGGTAACTTTGGACAAAACGTGATTAATCGGGATTAAATATTGTAATCGTTTGACACCCCCCTCGCTCTCTCTCGCCATCAATTTTCGCTCACTTTCACCACCAATGCTCGCTTTCTCTCGCCATCAATTTTCGCTCACTTTCACCACCAATGCTCGCTTTCTCTCACCATCAATTTTCGCTCACTTTCACCACCAATGCTCGCTTTCTCTCGCCATCAATTTTCGCTCACTTTCACCACCAATGCTTGTTCGCTTTCACCACCAATGCTCGCCTGCTCTCGCCACAAATTAAACACTTGCTTTCCTAACCAATTCTCGCTCTCTCTCGCCACCAATGCTCGCACCACCATTGCTCGCTCGCTATCACCACCAATGCTCATGCGCTTTCACCACCAATGCTCACTTTCTCTCCCGCCATCAATTCTCGCTCGCTTACACCACCAATGCTTGCTCTTTCTCGCCAACAGTGCTCGCTTGCTTTCACCACCAATGCTCGCTTTCTCTCCCCACCAATGTTCGCTTTCTATTGCCTTCGCCACCAATGCTCACAGCACCATTGCTCACTCGCTATCACCACCAATGCTCGCCAGCTCTCGTCACTAATGCTCGCTCCCCAGTGCTCGCTCGCTTTCACCACCAATGCTCGTGCGCTTTCACCATCAATTCTCGCTCGCTTCAGCCACCAATGCTTGCTCTTTCTCGTCACCGTTGCTTGCTCTCTTTCGCCACCAATGCTCGCTCGCTACCACCACCAATGTTCGCCATCTCTTGCCACAAATTTAACACTCGCTTTCCTCACCAATGCTCGGTGGCTTTCACCACCAATGCTCGCTTGCTCTCGCCACAAATTTAACACTCGCTTTCCTCACCAATGCTCGGTGGCTTTCACCACCAATGCTCGCTTGCTCTCGCCACAAATTTAACACTCGCTTTCCTCACCAATGCTCGGTGGCTTTCACCACCAATGCTCGCTTTTTCTCGCCACCAATGCTCGCTTGCTCTCGCCACAAATTTAACACTCGCTTTCCTCACCAATGCTCGGTGGCTTTCACCACCAATGCTCGCTTGCTCTCGCCACAAATTTAACACTCGCTTTCCTCACCAATGCTCGGTGGCTTTCACCACCAATGCTCGCTTGCTCTCGCCACAAATTTAACACTCGCTTTCCTCACCAATGCTCGGTGGCTTTCACCACCAATGCTCGCTTTTTCTCGCCACCAATGCTCGCTTGCTCTCGCCACAAATTTAACACTCGCTTTCCTCACCAATGCTCGGTGGCTTTCACCACCAATGCTCGCTTGCTCTCGCCACAAATTTAACACTCGCTTTCCTCACCAATGCTCGGTGGCTTTCACCACCAATGCTCGCTTGCTCTCGCCACAAATTTAACACTCGCTTTCCTCACCAATGCTCGGTGGCTTTCACCACCAATGCTCGCTTTTTCTCGCCACCAATGCTCGCTTGCTCTCGCCACAAATTTAACACTCGCTTTCCTCACCAATGATCGGTGGCTTTTGCCACCAATGCTCGCTTTCTCTCGCCACCAATGCTCGCTCGCTCTCGCCACAAATTTAACACTCGCTTTCCTCACCAATGATCGGTGGCTTTCACCACCAATGCTCGCTTTTTCTCACCACCAATGCTCGCTTGCTCTCGCCACAAATTTAACACTCGCTTTCCTCACCAATGATCGGTGGCTTTTGCCACCAATGCTCGCTTTTTCTCACCACCAATGCTCGCTTGCTCTCACCACAAATTTAACACTCGCTTTCCTCACCAATGCTCGGTGGCTTTCACCACCAATGCTCGCTTTTTCTCGCCACCAATGCTCGCTTGCTCTCGCCACAAATTTAACACTCGCTTTCCTCACCAATGCTCGGTGGCTTTCACCACCAATGCTCGCTTTTTCTCGCCACCAATGCTCGCTTGCTCTCGCCACAAATTTAACACTCGCTTTCCTCACCAATGATCGGTGGCTTTTGCCACCAATGCTCGCTTTCTCTCGCCACCAATGCTCGCTCGCTCTCGCCACAAATTTAACACTCGCTTTCCTCACCAATGCTCGGTGGCTTTCACCACCAATGCTCGCGTTTTCTCGCCACCAACGCTCGCTTGCTCTCGCCACAAATTTAACACTCGCTTTCCTCACCAATGATCGGTGGCTTTTGCCACCAATGCTCGCTTTCTCTCGCCACCAATGCTCGCTCGCTCTCGCCACAAATTTAACACTCGCTTTCCTCACCAATGTTCAATGTCTTTCGCCACCAATGCTCACTCTCTCTCGTCATCAACTCTTTCTGGCTTTCACCACCAGTGCTCGCTCTCTCTCGCCACCAATGCTTGCCAGCTCTCGCCACTAATGCTCGCTCACTCTCTCCACCAGTGCTCGCTCTCTCTCGCCATCAATTCTCGCTCGCTTTCACCACCAATGCTTGCTCTGTCTCGCCAACAATGCTGGCTCTCTTTCGCCACCAATGCTCGCAGCACCATTGCTCGCTCGCTATCACCACCAATGCTCGCCAGCTCTCGTCACTAATGCTCACTCACTCTCGCCACCAGTGCTCGCTCGCTTTCACCACCAATGCTCGTGCGCTTTCACCATCAATTCTCGCTCGCTTCAGCCACCAATGCTTGCTCTTTGTCGTCACCGTTGCTTGCTCTCTTTCGCCAACAATGCTCGCTCGCTACCACCACCAATGTTCGCCATCTCTTGCCACAAATTTAACACTCGCTTTCCTCACCAATGCTCGGTGGCTTTCACCACCAATGCTCGCTTGCTCTCGCCACAAATTCAACACTCGCTTTCCTCACCAATGCTCGGTGGCTTTCACCACCAATGCTCGCTTTTTCTCGCCACCAATGCTCGCTCTCTCTCGCCACAAATTTAACACTCGCTTTCCTCACCAATGATCGGTGGCTTTTGCCACCAATGCTCGCTTTCTCTCGCCACCAATGCTCGCTCGCTCTCGCCACAAATTTAACACTCGCTTTCCTCACCAATGTTCGATGTCTTTCGCCACCAATGCTCACTCTCTCTCGTCATCAACTCTTTCTGGCTTTCACCACCAGTGCTCGCTCTCTCTCGCCACCAATGCTTGCCAGCTCTCGCCACTAATGCTCGCTCACTCTCTCCACCAGTGCTCGCTCTCTCTCGCCATCAATTCTCGCTCGCTTTCACCACCAATGCTTGCTCTGTCTCGCCAACAATGCTGGCTCTCTTTCGCCACCAATGCTCGCAGCACCATTGCTCGCTCGCTATCACCACCAATGCTCGCCAGCTCTCGTCACTAATGCTCACTCACTCTCGCCACCAGTGCTCGCTCGCTTTCACCACCAATGCTCGCTTTCTCTTGCCATCAATTCTCGCTCACTTTGGCCACCAATACTTGCTCTTTCTCGTCACCGTTGCTTGCTCTCTTTCGCCACCAATGCTCGCTCGCTACCACCACCAATGTTCGCCATCTCTTGCCACAAATTTAACACTCGCTTTCCTCACCAATGCTCGGTGGCTTTCACCACCAATGCTCGCTTGCTCTCGCCACAAATTTAACACTCGCTTTCCTCACCAATGCTCGGTGGCTTTCACCACCAATGCTCGCTTTTTCTCACCACCAATGCTCGCTTGCTCTCGCCACAAATTTAACACTCGCTTTCCTCACCAATGATCGGTGGCTTTTGCCACCAATGCTCGCTTTCTCTCGCCACTAATGCTCGCTCGCTCTCGCCACAAATTTAACACTCGCTTTCCTCACCAATGATCGGTGGCTTTCACCACCAATGCTCGCTTTTTCTCACCACCAATGCTCGCTTGCTCTCGCCACAAATTTAACACTCGCTTTCCTCACCAATGCTCGGTGGCTTTCACCACCAATGCTCGCTTTTTCTCGCCACCAATGCTCGCTTGCTCTCGCCACAAATTTAACACTCGCTTTCCTCACCAATGATCGGTGGCTTTTGCCACCAATGCTCGCTTTCTCTCGCCACCAATGCTCGCTCGCTCTCGCCACAAATTTAACACTCGCTTTCCTCACCAATGATCGGTGCCTTTCACCACCAATGCTCGCTTTTTCTCACCACCAATGCTCGCTTGCTCTCGCCACAAATTTAACACTCGCTTTCCTCACCAATGCTCGGTGGCTTTCACCACCAATGCTCGCTTTTTCTCGCCACCAATGCTCGCTTGCTCTCGCCACAGATTTAACACTCGCTTTCCTCACCAATGATCGGTGGCTTTTGCCACCAATGCTCGCTTTTTCTCACCACCAATGCTCGCTTGCTCTCACCACAAATTTAACACTCGCTTTCCTCACCAATGCTCGGTGGCTTTCACCACCAATGCTCGCTTTTTCTCGCCACCAATGCTCGCTTGCTCTCGCCACAAATTTAACACTCGCTTTCCTCACCAATGATCGGTGGCTTTTGCCACCAATGCTCGCTTTCTCTCGCCACCAATGCTCGCTCACTCTCGCCACAAATTTAACACTCGCTTTCCTCACCAATGATCGGTGGCTTTCACCACCAATGCTCGCTTTTTCTCACCACCAATGCTCGGTTGCTCTCGCCACAAATTTAACACTCGCTTTCCTCACCAATGATCGGTGGCTTTCGCCACCAATGCTCGCTTTTTCTCACCACCAATGCTCGCTTGCTCTCGCCACATATTTAACACTCGCTTTCCTCACCAATGATCTCGCCACAAATTTAACACTCGCTTTCCTCACCAATGATCGGTGGCTTTTGCCACCAATGCTCGCTTTCTCTCGCCACCAATGCTCGCTCGCTCTCGCCACAAATTTAACACTCGCTTTCCTCACCAATGTTCGATGTCTTTCGCCACCAATGCTCACTCTCTCTCGTCATCAACTCTTTCTGGCTTTCACCACCAGTGCTCGCTCTCTCTCGCCACCAATGCTTGCCAGCTCTCGCCACTAATTCAACACTCGCTTTCCTCACCAATGCTCGGTGGCTTTCACCACCAATGCTCGCTTTTTCTCGCCACCAATGCTCGCTCTCTCTCGCCACAAATTTAACACTCGCTTTCCTCACCAATGATCGGTGGCTTTTGCCACCAATGCTCGCTTTCTCTCGCCACCAATGCTCGCTCGCTCTCGCCACAAATTTAACACTCGCTTTCCTCACCAATGTTCGATGTCTTTCGCCACCAATGCTCACTCTCTCTCGTCATCAACTCTTTCTGGCTTTCACCACCAGTGCTCGCTCTCTCTCGCCACCAATGCTTGCCAGCTCTCGCCACTAATGCTCGCTCACTCTCTCCACCAGTGCTCGCTCTCTCTCGCCATCAATTCTCGCTCGCTTTCACCACCAATGCTTGCTCTGTCTCGCCAACAATGCTGGCTCTCTTTCGCCACCAATGCTCGCAGCACCATTGCTCGCTCGCTATCACCACCAATGCTCGCCAGCTCTCGTCACTAATGCTCACTCACTCTCGCCACCAGTGCTCGCTCGCTTTCACCACCAATGCTCGCTTTCTCTTGCCATCAATTCTCGCTCACTTTGGCCACCAATACTTGCTCTTTCTCGTCACCGTTGCTTGCTCTCTTTCGCCACCAATGCTCGCTCGCTACCACCACCAATGTTCGCCATCTCTTGCCACAAATTTAACACTCGCTTTCCTCACCAATGCTCGGTGGCTTTCACCACCAATGCTCGCTTGCTCTCGCCACAAATTTAACACTCGCTTTCCTCACCAATGCTCGGTGGCTTTCACCACCAATGCTCGCTTTTTCTCACCACCAATGCTCGCTTGCTCTCGCCACAAATTTAACACTCGCTTTCCTCACCAATGATCGGTGGCTTTTGCCACCAATGCTCGCTTTCTCTCGCCACTAATGCTCGCTCGCTCTCGCCACAAATTTAACACTCGCTTTCCTCACCAATGATCGGTGGCTTTCACCACCAATGCTCGCTTTTTCTCACCACCAATGCTCGCTTGCTCTCGCCACAAATTTAACACTCGCTTTCCTCACCAATGCTCGGTGGCTTTCACCACCAATGCTCGCTTTTTCTCGCCACCAATGCTCGCTTGCTCTCGCCACAAATTTAACACTCGCTTTCCTCACCAATGATCGGTGGCTTTTGCCACCAATGCTCGCTTTCTCTCGCCACCAATGCTCGCTCGCTCTCGCCACAAATTTAACACTCGCTTTCCTCACCAATGATCGGTGCCTTTCACCACCAATGCTCGCTTTTTCTCACCACCAATGCTCGCTTGCTCTCGCCACAAATTTAACACTCGCTTTCCTCACCAATGCTCGGTGGCTTTCACCACCAATGCTCGCTTTTTCTCGCCACCAATGCTCGCTTTTTCTCGCCACCAATGCTCGCTTGCTCTCGCCACAGATTTAACACTCGCTTTCCTCACCAATGATCGGTGGCTTTTGCCACCAATGCTCGCTTTTTCTCACCACCAATGCTCGCTTGCTCTCACCACAAATTTAACACTCGCTTTCCTCACCAATGCTCGGTGGCTTTCACCACCAATGCTCGCTTTTTCTCGCCACCAATGCTCGCTTGCTCTCGCCACAAATTTAACACTCGCTTTCCTCACCAATGATCGGTGGCTTTTGCCACCAATGCTCGCTTTCTCTCGCCACCAATGCTCGCTCACTCTCGCCACAAATTTAACACTCGCTTTCCTCACCAATGATCGGTGGCTTTCACCACCAATGCTCGCTTTTTCTCACCACCAATGCTCGGTTGCTCTCGCCACAAATTTAACACTCGCTTTCCTCACCAATGATCGGTGGCTTTCGCCACCAATGCTCGCTTTTTCTCACCACCAATGCTCGCTTGCTCTCGCCACAAATTTAACACTCGCTTTCCTCACCAATGATCTTGCCACAAATTTAACACTCGCTTTCCTCACCAATGATCGGTGGCTTTTGCCACCAATGCTCGCTTTCTCTCGCCACCAATGCTCGCTCGCTCTCGCCACAAATTTAACACTCGCTTTCCTCACCAATGTTCGATGTCTTTCGCCACCAATGCTCACTCTCTCTCGTCATCAACTCTTTCTGGCTTTCACCACCAGTGCTCGCTCTCTCTCGCCACCAATGCTTGCCAGCTCTCGCCACTAATGCTCGCTCACTCTCTCCACCAGTGCTCGCTCTCTCTCGCCATCAATTCTCGCTCGCTTTCACCACCAATGCTTGCTCTGTCTCGCCAACAATGCTGGCTCTCTTTCGCCACCAATGCTCGCAGCACCATTGCTCGCTCGCTATCACCACCAATGCTCGCCAGCTCTCGTCACTAATGCTCGCTCACTCTCGCCACCAGTGCTCGCTCGCTTTCACCACCAATGCTCGTGCGCTTTCACCATCAATTCTCGCTCGCTTCAGCCACCAATGCTTGCTCTTTCTCGTCACCGTTGCTTGCTCTCTTTCGCCACCAATGCTCGCTCGCTATCACCACCAATGTTCGCCATCTCTTGCCACAAATTTAACACTCGCTTTCCTCACCAATGCTCGGTGGCTTTCACCAACAATGCTCGCTTGCTCTCGCCACAAATTTAACACTCGCTTTCCTCACCAATGCTCGGTGGCTTTCACCACCAATGCTCGCTTGCTCTCGCCACAAATTTAACACTCGCTTTCCTCACCAATGCTCGGTGGCTTTCACCACCAATGCTCGCTTGCTCTCGCCACAAATTTAACACTCGCTTTCCTCACCAATGCTCGGTGGCTTTCACCACCAATGCTCGCTTTTTCTCGCCACCAACGCTCGCTTGCTCTCGCCACAAATTTAACACTCGCTTTCCTCACCAATGATCGGTGGCTTTTGCCACCAATGCTCGCTTTCTCTCGCCACCAATGCTCGCTCGCTCTCGCCACAAATTTAACACTCGCTTTCCTCACCAATGTTCGATGTCTTTCGCCACCAATGCTCACTCTCTCTCGTCATCAACTCTTTCTGGCTTTCACCACCAGTGCTCGCTCTCTCTCGCCACCAATGCTTGCCAGCTCTCGCCACTAATGCTCGCTCACTCTCTCCACCAGTGCTCGCTCTCTCTCGCCATCAATTCTCGCTCGCTTTCACCACCAATGCTTGCTCTGTCTCGCCAACAATGCTGGCTCTCTTTCGCCACCAATGCTCGCAGCACCATTGCTCGCTCGCTATCACCACCAATGCTCGCCAGCTCTCGTCACTAATGCTCGCTCACTCTCGCCACCAGTGCTCGCTCGCTTTCACCACCAATGCTCGTGCGCTTTCACCATCAATTCTCGCTCGCTTCAGCCACCAATGCTTGCTCTTTCTCGTCACCGTTGCTTGCTCTCTTTCGCCAGCAATGCTCGCTCGCTACCACCACCAATGTTCGCCATCTCTTGCCACAAATTTAACACTCGCTTTCCTCACCAATGCTCGGTGGCTTTCACCACCAATGCTCGCTTGCTCTCGCCACAAATTTAACACTCGCTTTCCTCACCAATGCTCGGTGGCTTTCACCACCAATGCTCGCTTTTTCTCGCCACCAATGCTCGCTTGCTCTCGCCACAAATTTAACACTCGCTTTCCTCACCAATGCTCGGTGGCTTTCACCACCAATGCTCGCTTGCTCTCGCCACAAATTTAACACTCGCTTTCCTCACCAATGCTCGGTGGCTTTCACCACCAATGCTCGCTTGCTCTCGCCACAAATTTAACACTCGCTTTCCTCACCAATGCTCGGTGGCTTTCACCACCAATGCTCGCTTTTTCTCGCCACCAATGCTCGCTTGCTCTCGCCACAAATTTAACACTCGCTTTCCTCACCAATGATCGGTGGCTTTCACCACCAATGCTCGCTTGCTCTCGCCACAAATTTAACACTCGCTTTCCTCACCAATGCTCGGTGGCTTTCACCACCAATGCTCGCTTGCTCTCGCCACAAATTTAACACTCGCTTTCCTCACCAATGCTCGGTGGCTTTCACCACCAATGCTCGCTTTTTCTCGCCACCAATGCTCGCTTGCTCTCGCCACAAATTTAACACTCGCTTTCCTCACCAATGATCGGTGGCTTTTGCCACCAATGCTCGCTTTCTCTCGCCACCAATGCTCGCTCGCTCTCGCCACAAATTTAACACTCGCTTTCCTCACCAATGATCGGTGGCTTTCACCACCAATGCTCGCTTTTTCTCACCACCAATGCTCGCTTGCTCTCGCCACAAATTTAACACTCGCTTTCCTCACCAATGATCGGTGGCTTTTGCCACCAATGCTCGCTTTTTCTCACCACCAATGCTCGCTTGCTCTCGCCACAAATTTAACACTCGCTTTCCTCACCAATGCTCGGTGGCTTTCACCACCAATGCTCGCTTTTTCTCGCCACCAATGCTCGCTTGCTCTCGCCACAAATTTAACACTCGCTTTCCTCACCAATGATCGGTGGCTTTTGCCACCAATGCTCGCTTTCTCTCGCCACCAATGCTCGCTCGCTCTCGCCACAAATTTAACACTCGCTTTCCTCACCAATACTCGGTGGCTTTCACCACCAATGCTCGCGTTTTCTCGCCACCAACGCTCGCTTGCTCTCGCCACAAATTTAACACTCGCTTTCCTCACCAATGATCGGTGGCTTTTGCCACCAATGCTCGCTTTCTCTCGCCACCAATGCTCGCTCGCTCTCGCCACAAATTTAACACTCGCTTTCCTCACCAATGTTCAATGTCTTTCGCCACCAATGCTCACTCTCTCTCGTCATCAACTCTTTCTGGCTTTCACCACCAGTGCTCGCTCTCTCTCGCCACCAATGCTTGCCAGCTCTCGCCACTAATGCTCGCTCACTCTCTCCACCAGTGCTCGCTCTCTCTCGCCATCAATTCTCGCTCGCTTTCACCACCAATGCTTGCTCTGTCTCGCCAACAATGCTGGCTCTCTTTCGCCACCAATGCTCGCAGCACCATTGCTCGCTCGCTATCACCACCAATGCTCGCCAGCTCTCGTCACTAATGCTCACTCACTCTCGCCACCAGTGCTCGCTCGCTTTCACCACCAATGCTCGCTTTCTCTTGCCATCAATTCTCGCTCACTTTGGCCACCAATACTTGCTCTTTCTCGTCACCGTTGCTTGCTCTCTTTCGCCACCAATGCTCGCTCGCTATCACCACCAATGTTCGCCATCTCTTGCCACAAATTTAACACTCGCTTTCCTCACCAATGCTCGGTGGCTTTCACCACCAATGCTCGCTTGCTCTCGCCACAAATTTAACACTCGCTTTCCTCACCAATGCTCGGTGGCTTTCACCACCAATGCTCGCTTTTTCTCACCACCAATGCTCGCTTGCTCTCGCCACAAATTTAACACTCGCTTTCCTCACCAATGATCGGTGGCTTTTGCCACCAATGCTCGCTTTCTCTCGCCACTAATGCTCGCTCGCTCTCGCCACAAATTTAACACTCGCTTTCCTCACCAATGATCGGTGGCTTTCACCACCAATGCTCGCTTTTTCTCACCACCAATGCTCGCTTGCTCTCGCCACAAATTTAACACTCGCTTTCCTCACCAATGCTCGGTGGCTTTCACCACCAATGCTCGCTTTTTCTCGCCACCAATGCTCGCTTGCTCTCGCCACAAATTTAACACTCGCTTTCCTCACCAATGATCGGTGGCTTTTGCCACCAATGCTCGCTTTCTCTCGCCACCAATGCTCGCTCGCTCTCGCCACAAATTTAACACTCGCTTTCCTCACCAATGATCGGTGCCTTTCACCACCAATGCTCGCTTTTTCTCACCACCAATGCTCGCTTGCTCTCGCCACAAATTTAACACTCGCTTTCCTCACCAATGCTCGGTGGCTTTCACCACCAATGCTCGCTTTTTCTCGCCACCAATGCTCGCTTGCTCTCGCCACAGATTTAACACTCGCTTTCCTCACCAATGATCGGTGGCTTTTGCCACCAATGCTCGCTTTTTCTCACCACCAATGCTCGCTTGCTCTCACCACAAATTTAACACTCGCTTTCCTCACCAATGCTCGGTGGCTTTCACCACCAATGCTCGCTTTTTCTCGCCACCAATGCTCGCTTGCTCTCGCCACAAATTTAACACTCGCTTTCCTCACCAATGATCGGTGGCTTTTGCCACCAATGCTCGCTTTCTCTCGCCACCAATGCTCGCTCACTCTCGCCACAAATTTAACACTCGCTTTCCTCACCAATGATCGGTGGCTTTCACCACCAATGCTCGCTTTTTCTCACCACCAATGCTCGGTTGCTCTCGCCACAAATTTAACACTCGCTTTCCTCACCAATGATCGGTGGCTTTCGCCACCAATGCTCGCTTTTTCTCACCACCAATGCTCGCTTGCTCTCGCCACAAATTTAACACTCGCTTTCCTCACCAATGATCTCGCCACAAATTTAACACTCGCTTTCCTCACCAATGATCGGTGGCTTTTGCCACCAATGCTCGCTTTCTCTCGCCACCAATGCTCGCTCGCTCTCGCCACAAATTTAACACTCGCTTTCCTCACCAATGTTCGATGTCTTTCGCCACCAATGCTCACTCTCTCTCGTCATCAACTCTTTCTGGCTTTCACCACCAGTGCTCGCTCTCTCTCGCCACCAATGCTTGCCAGCTCTCGCCACTAATGCTCGCTCACTCTCTCCACCAGTGCTCGCTCTCTCTCGCCATCAATTCTCGCTCGCTTTCACCACCAATGCTTGCTCTGTCTCGCCAACAATGCTGGCTCTCTTTCGCCACCAATGCTCGCAGCACCATTGCTCGCTCGCTATCACCACCAATGCTCGCCAGCTCTCGTCACTAATGCTCGCTCACTCTCGCCACCAGTGCTCGCTCGCTTTCACCACCAATGCTCGTGCGCTTTCACCATCAATTCTCGCTCGCTTCAGCCACCAATGCTTGCTCTTTCTCGTCACCGTTGCTTGCTCTCTTTCGCCACCAATGCTCGCTCGCTATCACCACCAATGTTCGCCATCTCTTGCCACAAATTTAACACTCGCTTTCCTCACCAATGCTCGGTGGCTTTCACCAACAATGCTCGCTTGCTCTCGCCACAAATTTAACACTCGCTTTCCTCACCAATGATCGGTGGCTTTCACCACCAATGCTCGCTTTTTCTCACCACCAATGCTCGCTTGCTCTCGCCACAAATTTAACACTCGCTTTCCTCACCAATGCTCGGTGGCTTTCACCACCAATGCTCGCTTTTTCTCGCCACCAATGCTCGCTTGCTCTCGCCACAGATTTAACACTCGCTTTCCTCACCAATGATCGGTGGCTTTTGCCACCAATGCTCGCTTTTTCTCACCACCAATGCTCGCTTGCTCTCACCACAAATTTAACACTCGCTTTCCTCACCAATGCTCGGTGGCTTTCACCACCAATGCTCGCTTTTTCTCGCCACCAATGCTCGCTTGCTCTCGCCACAAATTTAACACTCGCTTTCCTCACCAATGATCGGTGGCTTTTGCCACCAATGCTCGCTTTCTCTCGCCACCAATGCTCGCTCACTCTCGCCACAAATTTAACACTCGCTTTCCTCACCAATGATCGGTGGCTTTCACCACCAATGCTCGCTTTTTCTCACCACCAATGCTCGGTTGCTCTCGCCACAAATTTAACACTCGCTTTCCTCACCAATGATCGGTGGCTTTCGCCACCAATGCTCGCTTTTTCTCACCACCAATGCTCGCTTGCTCTCGCCACAAATTTAACACTCGCTTTCCTCACCAATGATCTCGCCACAAATTTAACACTCGCTTTCCTCACCAATGATCGGTGGCTTTTGCCACCAATGCTCGCTTTCTCTCGCCACCAATGCTCGCTCGCTCTCGCCACAAATTTAACACTCGCTTTCCTCACCAATGTTCGATGTCTTTCGCCACCAATGCTCACTCTCTCTCGTCATCAACTCTTTCTGGCTTTCACCACCAGTGCTCGCTCTCTCTCGCCACCAATGCTTGCCAGCTCTCGCCACTAATGCTCGCTCACTCTCTCCACCAGTGCTCGCTCTCTCTCGCCATCAATTCTCGCTCGCTTTCACCACCAATGCTTGCTCTGTCTCGCCAACAATGCTGGCTCTCTTTCGCCACCAATGCTCGCAGCACCATTGCTCGCTCGCTATCACCACCAATGCTCGCCAGCTCTCGTCACTAATGCTCGCTCACTCTCGCCACCAGTGCTCGCTCGCTTTCACCACCAATGCTCGTGCGCTTTCACCATCAATTCTCGCTCGCTTCAGCCACCAATGCTTGCTCTTTCTCGTCACCGTTGCTTGCTCTCTTTCGCCACCAATGCTCGCTCGCTATCACCACCAATGTTCGCCATCTCTTGCCACAAATTTAACACTCGCTTTCCTCACCAATGCTCGGTGGCTTTCACCAACAATGCTCGCTTGCTCTCGCCACAAATTTAACACTCGCTTTCCTCACCAATGCTCGGTGGCTTTCACCACCAATGCTCGCTTGCTCTCGCCACAAATTTAACACTCGCTTTCCTCACCAATGCTCGGTGGCTTTCACCACCAATGCTCGCTTGCTCTCGCCACAAATTTAACACTCGCTTTCCTCACCAATGCTCGGTGGCTTTCACCACCAATGCTCGCTTTTTCTCGCCACCAACGCTCGCTTGCTCTCGCCACAAATTTAACACTCGCTTTCCTCACCAATGATCGGTGGCTTTTGCCACCAATGCTCGCTTTCTCTCGCCACCAATGCTCGCTCGCTCTCGCCACAAATTTAACACTCGCTTTCCTCACCAATGTTCGATGTCTTTCGCCACCAATGCTCACTCTCTCTCGTCATCAACTCTTTCTGGCTTTCACCACCAGTGCTCGCTCTCTCTCGCCACCAATGCTTGCCAGCTCTCGCCACTAATGCTCGCTCACTCTCTCCACCAGTGCTCGCTCTCTCTCGCCATCAATTCTCGCTCGCTTTCACCACCAATGCTTGCTCTGTCTCGCCAACAATGCTGGCTCTCTTTCGCCACCAATGCTCGCAGCACCATTGCTCGCTCGCTATCACCACCAATGCTCGCCAGCTCTCGTCACTAATGCTCACTCACTCTCGCCACCAGTGCTCGCTCGCTTTCACCACCAATGCTCGCTTTCTCTTGCCATCAATTCTCGCTCACTTTGGCCACCAATACTTGCTCTTTCTCGTCACCGTTGCTTGCTCTCTTTCGCCACCAATGCTCGCTCGCTACCACCACCAATGTTCGCCATCTCTTGCCACAAATTTAACACTCGCTTTCCTCACCAATGCTCGGTGGCTTTCACCACCAATGCTCGCTTGCTCTCGCCACAAATTTAACACTCGCTTTCCTCACCAATGCTCGGTGGCTTTCACCACCAATGCTCGCTTTTTCTCACCACCAATGCTCGCTTGCTCTCGCCACAAATTTAACACTCGCTTTCCTCACCAATGATCGGTGGCTTTTGCCACCAATGCTCGCTTTCTCTCGCCACTAATGCTCGCTCGCTCTCGCCACAAATTTAACACTCGCTTTCCTCACCAATGATCGGTGGCTTTCACCACCAATGCTCGCTTTTTCTCACCACCAATGCTCGCTTGCTCTCGCCACAAATTTAACACTCGCTTTCCTCACCAATGCTCGGTGGCTTTCACCACCAATGCTCGCTTTTTCTCGCCACCAATGCTCGCTTGCTCTCGCCACAAATTTAACACTCGCTTTCCTCACCAATGATCGGTGGCTTTTGCCACCAATGCTCGCTTTCTCTCGCCACCAATGCTCGCTCGCTCTCGCCACAAATTTAACACTCGCTTTCCTCACCAATGATCGGTGCCTTTCACCACCAATGCTCGCTTTTTCTCACCACCAATGCTCGCTTGCTCTCGCCACAAATTTAACACTCGCTTTCCTCACCAATGCTCGGTGGCTTTCACCACCAATGCTCGCTTTTTCTCGCCACCAATGCTCGCTTGCTCTCGCCACAGATTTAACACTCGCTTTCCTCACCAATGATCGGTGGCTTTTGCCACCAATGCTCGCTTTTTCTCACCACCAATGCTCGCTTGCTCTCACCACAAATTTAACACTCGCTTTCCTCACCAATGCTCGGTGGCTTTCACCACCAATGCTCGCTTTTTCTCGCCACCAATGCTCGCTTGCTCTCGCCACAAATTTAACACTCGCTTTCCTCACCAATGATCGGTGGCTTTTGCCACCAATGCTCGCTTTCTCTCGCCACCAATGCTCGCTCACTCTCGCCACAAATTTAACACTCGCTTTCCTCACCAATGATCGGTGGCTTTCACCACCAATGCTCGCTTTTTCTCACCACCAATGCTCGGTTGCTCTCGCCACAAATTTAACACTCGCTTTCCTCACCAATGATCGGTGGCTTTCGCCACCAATGCTCGCTTTTTCTCACCACCAATGCTCGCTTGCTCTCGCCACAAATTTAACACTCGCTTTCCTCACCAATGATCTCGCCACAAATTTAACACTCGCTTTCCTCACCAATGATCGGTGGCTTTTGCCACCAATGCTCGCTTTCTCTCGCCACCAATGCTCGCTCGCTCTCGCCACAAATTTAACACTCGCTTTCCTCACCAATGTTCGATGTCTTTCGCCACCAATGCTCACTCTCTCTCGTCATCAACTCTTTCTGGCTTTCACCACCAGTGCTCGCTCTCTCTCGCCACCAATGCTTGCCAGCTCTCGCCACTAATGCTCGCTCTCTCTCGCCACCAATGCTTGCCAGCTCTCGCCACTAATGCTCGCTCACTCTCTCCACCAGTGCTCGCTCTCTCTCGCCATCAATTCTCGCTCGCTTTCACCACCAATGCTTGCTCTGTCTCGCCAACAATGCTGGCTCTCTTTCGCCACCAATGCTCGCAGCACCATTGCTCGCTCGCTATCACCACCAATGCTCGCCAGCTCTCGTCACTAATGCTCGCTCACTCTCGCCACCAGTGCTCGCTCGCTTTCACCACCAATGCTCGTGCGCTTTCACCATCAATTCTCGCTCGCTTCAGCCACCAATGCTTGCTCTTTCTCGTCACCGTTGCTTGCTCTCTTTCGCCACCAATGCTCGCTCGCTATCACCACCAATGTTCGCCATCTCTTGCCACAAATTTAACACTCGCTTTCCTCACCAATGCTCGGTGGCTTTCACCAACAATGCTCGCTTGCTCTCGCCACAAATTTAACACTCGCTTTCCTCACCAATGCTCGGTGGCTTTCACCACCAATGCTCGCTTGCTCTCGCCACAAATTTAACACTCGCTTTCCTCACCAATGCTCGGTGGCTTTCACCACCAATGCTCGCTTGCTCTCGCCACAAATTTAACACTCGCTTTCCTCACCAATGCTCGGTGGCTTTCACCACCAATGCTCGCTTTTTCTCGCCACCAACGCTCGCTTGCTCTCGCCACAAATTTAACACTCGCTTTCCTCACCAATGATCGGTGGCTTTTGCCACCAATGCTCGCTTTCTCTCGCCACCAATGCTCGCTCGCTCTCGCCACAAATTTAACACTCGCTTTCCTCACCAATGTTAGATGTCTTTCGCCACCAATGCTCACTCTCTCTCGTCATCAACTCTTTCTGGCTTTCACCACCAGTGCTCGCTCTCTCTCGCCACCAATGCTTGCCAGCTCTCGCCACTAATGCTCGCTCACTCTCTCCACCAGTGCTCGCTCTCTCTCGCCATCAATTCTCGCTCGCTTTCACCACCAATGCTTGCTCTGTCTCGCCAACAATGCTGGCTCTCTTTCGCCACCAATGCTCGCAGCACCATTGCTCGCTCGCTATCACCACCAATGCTCGCCAGCTCTCGTCACTAATGCTCGCTCACTCTCGCCACCAGTGCTCGCTCGCTTTCACCACCAATGCTCGTGCGCTTTCACCATCAATTCTCGCTCGCTTCAGCCACCAATGCTTGCTCTTTCTCGTCACCGTTGCTTGCTCTCTTTCGCCAGCAATGCTCGCTCGCTACCACCACCAATGTTCGCCATCTCTTGCCACAAATTTAACACTCGCTTTCCTCACCAATGCTCGGTGGCTTTCACCACCAATGCTCGCTTGCTCTCGCCACAAATTTAACACTCGCTTTCCTCACCAATGCTCGGTGGCTTTCACCACCAATGCTCGCTTTTTCTCGCCACCAATGCTCGCTTGCTCTCGCCACAAATTTAACACTCGCTTTCCTCACCAATGCTCGGTGGCTTTCACCACCAATGCTCGCTTGCTCTCGCCACAAATTTAACACTCGCTTTCCTCACCAATGCTCGGTGGCTTTCACCACCAATGCTCGCTTGCTCTCGCCACAAATTTAACACTCGCTTTCCTCACCAATGCTCGGTGGCTTTCACCACCAATGCTCGCTTTTTCTCGCCACCAATGCTCGCTTGCTCTCGCCACAAATTTAACACTCGCTTTCCTCACCAATGATCGGTGGCTTTCACCACCAATGCTCGCTTGCTCTCGCCACAAATTTAACACTCGCTTTCCTCACCAATGCTCGGTGGCTTTCACCACCAATGCTCGCTTGCTCTCGCCACAAATTTAACACTCGCTTTCCTCACCAATGCTCGGTGGCTTTCACCACCAATGCTCGCTTTTTCTCGCCACCAATGCTCGCTTGCTCTCGCCACAAATTTAACACTCGCTTTCCTCACCAATGATCGGTGGCTTTTGCCACCAATGCTCGCTTTCTCTCGCCACCAATGCTCGCTCGCTCTCGCCACAAATTTAACA
The DNA here is from genome assembly GCF_033978785.1 of Entelurus aequoreus. Taxonomy (NCBI): domain Eukaryota; kingdom Metazoa; phylum Chordata; class Actinopteri; order Syngnathiformes; family Syngnathidae; genus Entelurus; species Entelurus aequoreus. Next base: position 60,703,876 of record NC_084739.1, read on the forward strand.
CTCGCTTTCCTCACCAATGATCGGTGGCTTTCACCACCAATGCTCGCTTTTTCTCACCACCAATGCTCGCTTGCTCTCGCCACAAATTTAACACTCGCTTTCCTCACCAATGATCGGTGGCTTTTGCCACCAATGCTCGCTTTTTCTCACCACCAATGCTCGCTTGCTCTCGCCACAAATTTAACACTCGCTTTCCTCACCAATGCTCGGTGGCTTTCACCACCAATGCTCGCTTTTTCTCGCCACCAATGCTCGCTTGCTCTCGCCACAAATTTAACACTCGCTTTCCTCACCAATGCTCGGTGGCTTTCACCACCAATGCTCGCTTTTTCTCGCCACCAATGCTCGCTTGCTCTCGCCACAAATTTAACACTCGCTTTCCTCACCAATGATCGGTGGCTTTTGCCACCAATGCTCGCTTTCTCTCGCCACCAATGCTCGCTCGCTCTCGCCACAAATTTAACACTCGCTTTCCTCACCAATGCTCGGTGGCTTTCACCACCAATGCTCGCGTTTTCTCGCCACCAACGCTCGCTTGCTCTCGCCACAAATTTAACACTCGCTTTCCTCACCAATGATCGGTGGCTTTTGCCACCAATGCTCGCTTTCTCTCGCCACCAATGCTCGCTCGCTCTCGCCACAAATTTAACACTCGCTTTCCTCACCAATGTTCAATGTCTTTCGCCACCAATGCTCACTCTCTCTCGTCATCAACTCTTTCTGGCTTTCACCACCAGTGCTCGCTCTCTCTCGCCACCAATGCTTGCCAGCTCTCGCCACTAATGCTCGCTCACTCTCTCCACCAGTGCTCGCTCTCTCTCGCCATCAATTCTCGCTCGCTTTCACCACCAATGCTTGCTCTGTCTCGCCAACAATGCTGGCTCTCTTTCGCCACCAATGCTCGCAGCACCATTGCTCGCTCGCTATCACCACCAATGCTCGCCAGCTCTCGTCACTAATGCTCACTCACTCTCGCCACCAGTGCTCGCTCGCTTTCACCACCAATGCTCGCTTTCTCTTGCCATCAATTCTCGCTCACTTTGGCCACCAATACTTGCTCTTTCTCGTCACCGTTGCTTGCTCTCTTTCGCCACCAATGCTCGCTCGCTACCACCACCAATGTTCGCCATCTCTTGCCACAAATTTAACACTCGCTTTCCTCACCAATGCTCGGTGGCTTTCACCACCAATGCTCGCTTGCTCTCGCCACAAATTTAACACTCGCTTTCCTCACCAATGCTCGGTGGCTTTCACCACCAATGCTCGCTTTTTCTCACCACCAATGCTCGCTTGCTCTCGCCACAAATTTAACACTCGCTTTCCTCACCAATGATCGGTGGCTTTTGCCACCAATGCTCGCTTTCTCTCGCCACTAATGCTCGCTCGCTCTCGCCACAAATTTAACACTCGCTTTCCTCACCAATGATCGGTGGCTTTCACCACCAATGCTCGCTTTTTCTCACCACCAATGCTCGCTTGCTCTCGCCACAAATTTAACACTCGCTTTCCTCACCAATGCTCGGTGGCTTTCACCACCAATGCTCGCTTTTTCTCGCCACCAATGCTCGCTTGCTCTCGCCACAAATTTAACACTCGCTTTCCTCACCAATGATCGGTGGCTTTTGCCACCAATGCTCGCTTTCTCTCGCCACCAATGCTCGCTCGCTCTCGCCACAAATTTAACACTCGCTTTCCTCACCAATGATCGGTGCCTTTCACCACCAATGCTCGCTTTTTCTCACCACCAATGCTCGCTTGCTCTCGCCACAAATTTAACACTCGCTTTCCTCACCAATGCTCGGTGGCTTTCACCACCAATGCTCGCTTTTTCTCGCCACCAATGCTCGCTTGCTCTCGCCACAGATTTAACACTCGCTTTCCTCACCAATGATCGGTGGCTTTTGCCACCAATGCTCGCTTTTTCTCACCACCAATGCTCGCTTGCTCTCACCACAAATTTAACACTCGCTTTCCTCACCAATGCTCGGTGGCTTTCACCACCAATGCTCGCTTTTTCTCGCCACCAATGCTCGCTTGCTCTCGCCACAAATTTAACACTCGCTTTCCTCACCAATGATCGGTGGCTTTTGCCACCAATGCTCGCTTTCTCTCGCCACCAATGCTCGCTCACTCTCGCCACAAATTTAACACTCGCTTTCCTCACCAATGATCGGTGGCTTTCACCACCAATGCTCGCTTTTTCTCACCACCAATGCTCGGTTGCTCTCGCCACAAATTTAACACTCGCTTTCCTCACCAATGATCGGTGGCTTTCGCCACCAATGCTCGCTTTTTCTCACCACCAATGCTCGCTTGCTCTCGCCACAAATTTAACACTCGCTTTCCTCACCAATGATCTCGCCACAAATTTAACACTCGCTTTCCTCACCAATGATCGGTGGCTTTTGCCACCAATGCTCGCTTTCTCTCGCCACCAATGCTCGCTCGCTCTCGCCACAAATTTAACACTCGCTTTCCTCACCAATGTTCGATGTCTTTCGCCACCAATGCTCACTCTCTCTCGTCATCAACTCTTTCTGGCTTTCACCACCAGTGCTCGCTCTCTCTCGCCACCAATGCTTGCCAGCTCTCGCCACTAATGCTCGCTCACTCTCTCCACCAGTGCTCGCTCTCTCTCGCCATCAATTCTCGCTCGCTTTCACCACCAATGCTTGCTCTGTCTCGCCAACAATGCTGGCTCTCTTTCGCCACCAATGCTCGCAGCACCATTGCTCGCTCGCTATCACCACCAATGCTCGCCAGCTCTCGTCACTAATGCTCGCTCACTCTCGCCACCAGTGCTCGCTCGCTTTCACCACCAATGCTCGTGCGCTTTCACCATCAATTCTCGCTCGCTTCAGCCACCAATGCTTGCTCTTTCTCGTCACCGTTGCTTGCTCTCTTTCGCCACCAATGCTCGCTCGCTATCACCACCAATGTTCGCCATCTCTTGCCACAAATTTAACACTCGCTTTCCTCACCAATGCTCGGTGGCTTTCACCACCAATGCTCGCTTGCTCTCGCCACAAATTTAACACTCGCTTTCCTCACCAATGCTCGGTGGCTTTCACCACCAATGCTCGCTTGCTCTCGCCACAAATTTAACACTCGCTTTCCTCACCAATGCTCGGTGGCTTTCACCACCAATGCTCGCTTGCTCTCGCCACAAATTTAACACTCGCTTTCCTCACCAATGCTCGGTGGCTTTCACCACCAATGCTCGCTTGCTCTCGCCACAAATTTAACACTCGCTTTCCTCACCAATGCTCGGTGGCTTTCACCACCAATGCTCGCTTTTTCTCGCCACCAACGCTCGCTTGCTCTCGCCACAAATTTAACACTCGCTTTCCTCACCAATGATCGGTGGCTTTTGCCACCAATGCTCGCTTTCTCTCGCCACCAATGCTCGCTCGCTCTCGCCACAAATTTAACACTCGCTTTCCTCACCAATGTTCGATGTCTTTCGCCACCAATGCTCACTCTCTCTCGTCATCAACTCTTTCTGGCTTTCACCACCAGTGCTCGCTCTCTCTCGCCACCAATGCTTGCCAGCTCTCGCCACTAATGCTCGCTCACTCTCTCCACCAGTGCTCGCTCTCTCTCGCCATCAATTCTCGCTCGCTTTCACCACCAATGCTTGCTCTGTCTCGCCAACAATGCTGGCTCTCTTTCGCCACCAATGCTCGCAGCACCATTGCTCGCTCGCTATCACCACCAATGCTCGCCAGCTCTCGTCACTAATGCTCACTCACTCTCGCCACCAGTGCTCGCTCGCTTTCACCACCAATGCTCGCTTTCTCTTGCCATCAATTCTCGCTCACTTTGGCCACCAATACTTGCTCTTTCTCGTCACCGTTGCTTGCTCTCTTTCGCCACCAATGCTCGCTCGCTACCACCACCAATGTTCGCCATCTCTTGCCACAAATTTAACACTCGCTTTCCTCACCAATGCTCGGTGGCTTTCACCACCAATGCTCGCTTGCTCTCGCCACAAATTTAACACTCGCTTTCCTCACCAATGCTCGGTGGCTTTCACCACCAATGCTCGCTTTTTCTCACCACCAATGCTCGCTTGCTCTCGCCACAAATTTAACACTCGCTTTCCTCACCAATGATCGGTGGCTTTTGCCACCAATGCTCGCTTTCTCTCGCCACTAATGCTCGCTCGCTCTCGCCACAAATTTAACACTCGCTTTCCTCACCAATGATCGGTGGCTTTCACCACCAATGCTCGCTTTTTCTCACCACCAATGCTCGCTTGCTCTCGCCACAAATTTAACACTCGCTTTCCTCACCAATGCTCGGTGGCTTTCACCACCAATGCTCGCTTTTTCTCGCCACCAATGCTCGCTTGCTCTCGCCACAAATTTAACACTCGCTTTCCTCACCAATGATCGGTGGCTTTTGCCACCAATGCTCGCTTTCTCTCGCCACCAATGCTCGCTCGCTCTCGCCACAAATTTAACACTCGCTTTCCTCACCAATGATCGGTGCCTTTCACCACCAATGCTCGCTTTTTCTCACCACCAATGCTCGCTTGCTCTCGCCACAAATTTAACACTCGCTTTCCTCACCAATGCTCGGTGGCTTTCACCACCAATGCTCGCTTTTTCTCGCCACCAATGCTCGCTTGCTCTCGCCACAGATTTAACACTCGCTTTCCTCACCAATGATCGGTGGCTTTTGCCACCAATGCTCGCTTTTTCTCACCACCAATGCTCGCTTGCTCTCACCACAAATTTAACACTCGCTTTCCTCACCAATGCTCGGTGGCTTTCACCACCAATGCTCGCTTTTTCTCGCCACCAATGCTCGCTTGCTCTCGCCACAAATTTAACACTCGCTTTCCTCACCAATGATCGGTGGCTTTTGCCACCAATGCTCGCTTTCTCTCGCCACCAATGCTCGCTCACTCTCGCCACAAATTTAACACTCGCTTTCCTCACCAATGATCGGTGGCTTTCACCACCAATGCTCGCTTTTTCTCACCACCAATGCTCGGTTGCTCTCGCCACAAATTTAACACTCGCTTTCCTCACCAATGATCGGTGGCTTTCGCCACCAATGCTCGCTTTTTCTCACCACCAATGCTCGCTTGCTCTCGCCACAAATTTAACACTCGCTTTCCTCACCAATGATCTCGCCACAAATTTAACACTCGCTTTCCTCACCAATGATCGGTGGCTTTTGCCACCAATGCTCGCTTTCTCTCGCCACCAATGCTCGCTCGCTCTCGCCACAAATTTAACACTCGCTTTCCTCACCAATGTTCGATGTCTTTCGCCACCAATGCTCACTCTCTCTCGTCATCAACTCTTTCTGGCTTTCACCACCAGTGCTCGCTCTCTCTCGCCACCAATGCTTGCCAGCTCTCGCCACTAATGCTCGCTCTCTCTCGCCACCAATGCTTGCCAGCTCTCGCCACTAATGCTCGCTCACTCTCTCCACCAGTGCTCGCTCTCTCTCGCCATCAATTCTCGCTCGCTTTCACCACCAATGCTTGCTCTGTCTCGCCAACAATGCTGGCTCTCTTTCGCCACCAATGCTCGCAGCACCATTGCTCGCTCGCTATCACCACCAATGCTCGCCAGCTCTCGTCACTAATGCTCGCTCACTCTCGCCACCAGTGCTCGCTCGCTTTCACCACCAATGCTCGTGCGCTTTCACCATCAATTCTCGCTCGCTTCAGCCACCAATGCTTGCTCTTTCTCGTCACCGTTGCTTGCTCTCTTTCGCCAACAATGCTCGCTCGCTATCACCACCAATGTTCGCCATCTCTTGCCACAAATTTAACACTCGCTTTCCTCACCAATGCTCGGTGGCTTTCACCAACAATGCTCGCTTGCTCTCGCCACAAATTTAACACTCGCTTTCCTCACCAATGCTCGGTGGCTTTCACCACCAATGCTCGCTTGCTCTCGCCACAAATTTAACACTCGCTTTCCTCACCAATGCTCGGTGGCTTTCACCACCAATGCTCGCTTGCTCTCGCCACAAATTTAACACTCGCTTTCCTCACCAATGCTCGGTGGCTTTCACCACCAATGCTCGCTTTTTCTCGCCACCAACGCTCGCTTGCTCTCGCCACAAATTTAACACTCGCTTTCCTCACCAATGATCGGTGGCTTTTGCCACCAATGCTCGCTTTCTCTCGCCACCAATGCTCGCTCGCTCTCGCCACAAATTTAACACTCGCTTTCCTCACCAATGTTCGATGTCTTTCGCCACCAATGCTCACTCTCTCTCGTCATCAACTCTTTCTGGCTTTCACCACCAGTGCTCGCTCTCTCTCGCCACCAATGCTTGCCAGCTCTCGCCACTAATGCTCGCTCACTCTCTCCACCAATGCTCGCTCTCTCTCGCCATCAATTCTCGCTCGCTTTCACCACCAATGCTCGCTTGCTCTCGCCACAAATTTAACACTCACTTTCCTCACCAATGCTCGGTGGCTTTCACCACCAATGCTCGCTTTTTCTCGCCACCAATGCTCGCTTGCTCTCGCCACAAATTTAACACTCGCTTTCCTCACCAATGCTCGGTGGCTTTCACCACCAATGCTCGCTTGCTCTCGCCACAAATTTAACACTCGCTTTCCTCACCAATGCTCGGTGGCTTTCACCACCAATGCTCGCTTTTTCTCGCCACCAATGCTCGCTTGCTCTCGCCACAAATTTAACACTCGCTTTCCTCACCAATGCTCGGTGGCTTTCACCACCAATGCTCGCTTGCTCTCGCCACAAATTTAACACTCGCTTTCCTCACCAATGCTCGGTGGCTTTCACCACCAATGCTCGCTTTTTCTCGCCACCAATGCTCGCTTGCTCTCGCCACAGATTTAACACTCGCTTTCCTCACCAATGATCGGTGGCTTTTGCCACCAATGCTCGCTTTCTCTCGCCACCAATGCTCGCCCGCTCTCGCCACAAATTTAACACTCGCTTTCCTCACCAATGTTCGATGTCTTTCGCCACCAATGCTCACTCTCTCTCGTCATCAACTCTTTATGGCTTTCACCACCAGTGCTCGCTCTCTCTCGCCACTAATGCTCGCTCACTCTCGCCACCAATGCTTGCCAGCTCTCGCCACTAATGCTCGCTCACTCTCTCCACCAGTGCTCGCTCTCTCTCGCCATCAATTCTCGCTCGCTTTCACCACCAATGCTTGCTCTGTCTCGCCAACAATGCTGGCTCTCTTTCGCCACCAATGCTCGCAGCACCATTGCTCGCTCGCTATCACCACCAATGCTCGCCAGCTCTCGTCACTAATGCTCGCTCACTCTCGCCACCGGTGCTCGCTCGCTTTCACCACCAATGCTCGCTTTCTCTTGCCATCAATTCTCGCTCGCTTTCGCCACCAATACTTGCTCTTCGTCGTCACCGTTGCTTGCTCTCTCTCTCGCCACCAATGCTCGCTGGCTATCACCGCCAATGCTCACCGGCTCTCGCCACTTTTGTGTCTTAAAAAAAAAAGTGCCTCGGTGTGAGGCCGCACTTTTCAGACTCCAGGAACTCTGATTGGAGAAGAAGACCGCCTTGCAGAAAAGAAGCGAGATTACCAGGATTTATTCGGCCTGCGGGTCAACATGCTCCTGGTAATCACTTGTTGCTTTCCATAAAGAAACAGCTGCTGTGTGTGCCGCACTTAAACATGTCCAAATGTCTGAAGTCATATTTCCCCCCGGCGCTGGCATTAGCATACGAGCCCCGCCCCCCGACAGGCAGAGCGCCGCTCTCCTGACAGGTTTAATGAAGTCGGCGTTTAAGTGGTCAAATTATGCACTCATCCCTTTGTGTGCGCTGCTATCCTGTCTGCGCTCAGGTGATGGAATGGAAACTTTGCCCATTCATTTTAACGCAGAAACCCCCCACCCCCATCTCCGCCATGACATTAGCGGTGAGTGCCAGCATTCACGGAGAGGAAAAGGCAGCGCTCCGAGGCCCTTTTGTGGAGAGAAATCGTGGCGGAAAATAGAGCAGGGACAGAGGGAGCGGGAGGCTGTCACGGACCTCAATGGCGGCATTATGTAAATGGCTGACATCCCCTGATGTAAAGCTGAATAGAGACACATTAATGTCTTGTGTATATTTAAAAAGCCCGCAGCCCAACTCCTCCAGGACGGCGAGCGGCAGATCCCATAATCATGTTGACGAAGTAATGGCAGAGAATTAGTTGTCCATTAAAAGTGTATTATGCACCACGCTGGCACATGAAATTACTCTCAAATAGTGCGGCGGCAGCTGAGGGCTGGAGACCACCACACCGTGTGTATATGTGTGTGTGTGTGTGTGTGTGTGTCGTACAGTACAAATTCTCCCGCTCAGACTGAAGCGGGCGGTGGCAGGTGATTGACAGCTTTAGACTTTGCAGAATCAAAGCAGTGTGAGTGTGTGTGCATGTGAGCACAGCGGGACCTGAAAGGTTCTAATGAGGTTATAGAGGGCTGGGTGTCACATGAGCGCTCATTAGCATACACACACACACACACACACGCACACACACACACACACACACACACACACACACACACACACACACACTGGTGACAAGTTACAGGTCTCAGTCTGGCATAGTCATAGTCAATAAAGACATAAAGGACCATTCAACCGAGCTAAATGCATGTCCAGGATGCTTTTTGACACTTTTGCTATAGAGCAGGGATGCCCAAAGTGGGGCCCGCGGGACAAATGTGGGCCGCCAAAGGGTGGCTTCCAAATGTAATACACAGTCGAGGTGCAAATCTACTGTAAAAAAAAAAGTCAGTAGGTTTTATTGTGAGTTGCCAGAAATGTACTGTAAAATCATCAGTGGTACCATTTTTCCATTTACAGTAATGCACTGGAAAAAAACAAACAAACAGGGAATATAGATTTTGCTGTAAAAAAAAAAAGGAACAGCTCAGTCGCCAGACTTTTGCGGTAAAAAAAGAACAATTGTACTGTTTTTCAATTTTGTAATGCATTGTAACATAAATTTACCTTAGATTTTATGGTTAAAAAAACCCACCAGAATCTTCACGTAAAAACAACAGTGGTACAGTTTTTCAAATTAGAGTAATTTGTTGTAAAAAAACAAAAAAACACAGTAGATTTTATGGTAAAAATCTGGTGACTGAGCTGCCTTTTTTTTGTTTTTTTTTTGTTTGTTTTTACAGGCTAACTAGATGTGTTTGATTTTAGGAACCCTTGCTCTATGGCAGGGGTGGGCAATTAATTTTTACCGGGGGCCGCATGAGCTACCCGAGCACTGCTGGAGGGCCACATCGACAATATTTCAATTAAATTTTGCTCAATATTATTTTTGATATATACCGTAAGATAAATAATAATAATAATAATAATAATAGTAATACTTCAACATAGTGTGTGTAACAGCATTCCATGACTAATATATATAAATTAACATTAATAATAAATGACAGTAAAATAAGCACACGTATGACTGAGGAGTCATAGTGTAACTTTGTGTGGTGTTTGAGTTGTCCGACTTTTTGTGTGGCCTTAAACGCACCAGTGGTTTAGTGCTATGCGTGTTGGTGACAGATGACAAGTTGGTTTTGGCCTGGTTTGTACGGCAGAAAATGACTAGTTTTTCGAGATAGAATTGTTTTACTCATGTTTTTGGTGTGGTTATGTCCGAATATAAACAGTTTTGTTCAATAAAGTGATCAATATAATTCCTGTCCTCGAAGCATCTCGATAGACGTTACAATAATTGAACGGTGTTCAATTGAACGGTGTTGACGAACACCGTTAGGGCCGCTTGTTGTCACTGTCACTCAAAGTTGCATTGCAAAATTCCATAGAATAAATATGTTTATTTTGTTTATAATTCAGATGGGATTTGATTTGGTGCGCGGCATATACTTGCTGCGCGCAGCGGACGCTTGAGCAGTGCGCAATTGCGCAGGCACGCACCTTAGGTGAGGGGACGTTGCTTTGCAGTTCATGTGTTGTTGGAAACACGCCATTCCTCATCAACTTTTCTCTTTTTGGCGTCTCGGGTGTAAACCGTGCATCACTTGTCGCTGCATGTGCACCTTCACTCGCAGGTTACACACGGACACACGCCCATAAATAATACTTTTCAAAATAAAAGCAGCACAGTTGTATTGCGCGCACGACATAGATGTTTTTTCAACTTTATTTTGTAATTGCAGTTGTTCACATTCACTCACAATCACGCATACGTCCACACGGAAGTAATACAAATAACGATTTTCAAAACAAAAGCAGCACCGTTGTATTGCACACTCGACATAGATACTTTTTAAAATGTATTTTGTAATTTATAATTGGCCTCACGCGGGCCGGACAGGGACGCACAAAGGGCCGGATGCGGCCCGCGGGCCGCAGAATGCCCAGGTCTGCTCTATGGTAAAGTTGTATTGGTCGCCTTGCTTGACCCACATCCTATAATGACAACCTAAATGTTTCAAAATGTAGCACCCTCCATATGTGCTATATATATATATATATATATATATATATATATATATATATATATATATATATATATATATATATATATATATATATATATATATATATATATATATATATATATATACATCCATCCATCCATTTTCTACCGCTTGTCCTGTTCGGGGTCGCGGGGGTTGCTGGAGCCTGTCTCAGCCGCACACATATATATATATATACATATATATATATAAATATATATATACATACACTACCATTCAAAAGTTTGGGGTCACCCAAACAATTTTGTGGAATAGCTTTCATTTCTATGAACAAGAATAAACTGTCGCGTTTCAGATGAAAGTTCTCTTTTTCTGGCCATTTTGAGCGTTTAATTGACCCCACAAATGTGATGCTCCAGAAACTCAATCTGCTCAAAGGAAGGTCAGTTTTGTAGCTTCTGTAACGAGCTAAACTGTTTTCAGATGTGTGAACATGATTGCACAAGGGTTTTCTAATCATCAATTAGCCTTCTGAGCCAATGAGCAAAAACATTGTACCATTAGAACACTGGAGTGATAGTTGCTGGAAATGGGCCTCTATACACCTATGTAGATATTGCACCAAAAACCAGACATTTGCAGCTAGACTAGTCATTTACCACTTTAGCAATGTATAGAGTGTATTTCTTTAAAGTTAAGACTAGTTTAAAGTTATCTTCATTGAAAAGTACAGTGCTTTTCCTTCAAAAATAAGGACATTTCAATGTGACCCCAAACTTTTGAACGGTAGTGTATATATATAAATGGCCCTGTGATGAGGTGGCAACTTATCCAGGGTGTAACCCGCCTTGCGCCCGAATGCAGCTGAGATAGGCTCCAGCACCCCCCGTGACCCCGAAAGGGACAAGCGGTTGAAAATGGATGGATATATATATTTTTATATATATATATATATATATATATATATATATATATATATATATATATATATATATATATATATATATATATATATATATATATATATATATATATATATATATATATATATATATATATATAGGGCAGCACGGTGGCAGAGGGGTTAGTGCATCTGCCTCACAATACGAAGGTCCTGAGTAGTCGTGAGTTCAATCCTGGCCTCGGGATCTTTCTGTGTGGAGTTTGCATGTTCTCCCCGTGACTGCGTGGGTTCCCTCCGGGTACTCCGGCTTCCTCCCACCTCCAAAGACATGCACCTGGGGATAGGTTGATTGGCAACACTAAATTGGCCCTAGTGTGTGAATGTGAGTGTGAATGTTGTCTGTCTATCTGTGTTGGCCCTGCGATGAGGTGGCGACTTGTCCAGTGTGTACCCCGCCTTCCGCCCGATTGCAGCTGAGATAGGCTCCAGCGCCCCCCGCGACCCCGAAGGGAATAAGCGGTAGAAAATGGATGGATATATATATATATATATATATATATATTTATATATATATATATATATATATACAGTATATCCATCCATCCATCCATCTTCTTCCGCTTATCCGAGGTCGGGTCGCGGGGGCAGCAGCTTAAGCAGGGAAGCCCAGACTTCCCTCTCCCCAGCCACTTCGTCCAGCTCCTCCCGGGAGATCCCGAGGCGTTCCCAGGCCAGCCGAGAGACATAGTCTTCCCAACGTGTCCTGGGTCTTCCCCGTGGCCTCCTACCGGTCGGACGTGCCCTAAACACCTCCCTAGGGAGGCGTTCGGGTGGCATCCTGACCAGATGCCCGAACCACCTCATCTGGCTCCTCTCGATGTGGAGGAGCAGCGGCTTTACTTTGAGCTCCCCCCGGATAGCAGAGCTTCTCACACTATCTCTAAGGGAGAGCCCCGCCACCCGGCGGAGGAAACTCATTTTGGCAGCTTGTACCCGTGATCTTGTCCTTTCGGTTATAACCCAAAGCTCATGACCATAGGTATATATATATATTTATATTACCGTAATGCATGTAAAAGGGGAGCACAGACAATAGTGTAGCATGTTTTTATTGGTAAATTCTAGGGATGTCCGATAATGGCTTTTTTGCCGATATCCGATATTCCGATATTGTCCAACTCTTAATTACCGATACCGATATCAACCGATACCTATATATACAGTCGCGGAATTAACACATTATTATGCCTAATTTGGACAACCAGGTATAGTAAAGATAAGGTCCTTTTAAAAAAAAATATAAAATAAAATAAGATAAATAAATGAAAAACATTTTCTTGAATAAAAAACAAAGTAAAACAATATAAAAACAGTTACATAGAAAGTAGTAATTAATGAAAATGAGTAAAATTAACTGTTAAAGGTTAGTACTATTAGTGGACCAGCAGCACGCACAATCATGTGTGCTTACGGACTGTATCCCTTGCAGACTGTATTGATATATATTGATATATAATGTAGGAACCAGAATATTAATAACAGAAAGAAACAACCCTTTTGTGTGAATGAGTGTAAATGGGGGAGGGAGGTTTTTTGGGTTGGTGCACTAATTGTAAGTTTATCTTGTGTTTTTTATGTTGATTTAATAAAAATAAAATAATAATTTAAAAAAAATAACGATACCGATAATACAAAAAACGATACCGATAATTCCCGATATTACGTTTTAAAACATTTATCTGTAGTAATTTCCTTCTTTTTAAAATTACTTTTCTGCACAAGCTGCGCATTAAAAAAAACAACAAAAAAAAAACACACCCAATTTGATGTTAGGGCATGTTACCATGTTTTTGTTTCAGGTAAGTGTATTTGTATCGTTTGCCTATTTTGTCCAACTTACACTTTTAACACAACATTCTGCGTCATAGGCCTTAGATGTTACCGTAATTCATGTAAAAGAGGAGCAAGAATATTAGTGTGCGTTTCTTGTTATCGTTTGCATAAGTAGACATAGTCGTGTGTGTGTGTGTGTGTGTGTGTGTGTGCGCGTGTGCGTGTGTCTCATGTACAGGTAACGTCAGTTGAAGGCTATCAGCCGTGTGTGAGTGGCAGCCTTTATAATGTGCTGTCATATTTGTCACACGGCCTCGTGTGTGTGTGGCTGACGCCCCCCCCCCCCCATGTTCCCCCCTCCTCGTGCGTGATGCTGAGCTGCTAAATTCCTCCGTATTTGTCACTCTATTTTTTTTTTTCAGCCGTTTTTGCCGAGCGCGCACATCACAGGCCGAGGTTTGCGTTTTCTTAGACGTCAGCCAAATAGAGTGAAGTTAAAATAAACATCCAAGCAATGGCGCCTGGGCCCGCCCCCCCTCCCTTTCTTCCTTTCTGTCCTCCATCATGGAGGCGATGGAAATGTAATTCAGATGTCAAAGCGTCCCGCTCCCCCCGTTTCTCTGTCTTCCTCTGTCCTTTCTCCGCCCCACAGCCCCAGCCCCCATCACGGAGTCTGTCGTCGCCATTGTTCGCCGCCGCTGCTCCTTTATCGAGCGCGACATCGCCGAGAGCGCGAAGAAAGGGGAGAAAAGATGACATGCTTTCTCAGCCCATTGCGGCAAGAGTGGTTTGTCACGGTGCCGATGCGCGACTGACAGCTTCTACTGTAGCGGGTACACGCCTGCGCCATGATGGCTGCCACCCAGCTGTCAATCAAAGGCTGCCTGACGTGACACCGACCTGTCGTCTCCTTCCTGGACGGTATTTTGGCAGCTCGTGTTTGTCCAGGACTTCAACTAGCCACCACACACCCACACTGACCCAGCGGTAGTTGGAGCAGTGCTAGCCAATGAGCCGAAAGCCCGAGCTGTCAACTCATTGTCCAGCACAGCTTTTAAAGAATCATGTGGTTATTACACCGGCAGGAAAATGCTTTTTTTTGGGGGGGGGGGGGGGGGGGGGGGAATTGTGAGGTCAGAGTTCACGGTCGTCTTTGTTCTAGGTCAGGGGTCGGCAACCCAAAATGTTGAAAGAGCCATATTGGACCAAAAATACAAAAACAAATCTGTCTGGAGCCGCAAAAAATTAAAAGCCATATTGTGTCATGAGTTATGAATTGAATTAAGAGGACTTAAAGGAAACTAAATGAGCTCAAATATAGCTACAAATGAGGCATAATGCTGCAATATGTACATATAGCTAGCCTAAATAGCATGTTAGCATCGATTAGCTTGCAGTCATGCAGTGACCAAATATGTCTGATTAGCACTCCACACAAGTCAATAACATCAACAAAACTCACCTTTGTGCACTCATGCACAACGTTAAAAGTTTGGTGGACAAAATGAGACAGAAAAAGAAGTGGCATAAAACACGTCCTAGAAAGTCGGAGAACGTTATACTTGTAAACAAACTACGGTGAGTTCAAGGACCGCCAAAATTAGTAGGACAAAACGGCGCTCGCCAAATACTCAAATCAGTGAAGCATGTTTAATACAAACAGTGTGCTTTATAACAATTAGGGAGGTTTGCGTCATGTTTGTCCTCCTACGGAAACCATATTAAAACAAAAACTTTTTTTTTTTTTCCTCATCTTTTTCCATTTTTCATACATTTTTAAAAAAGCTCCAGAGAGCCACTAGGGCGGCGCTAAAGAGCCGCATGCGGCTCTAGAGCCGCGGGTTGCCGACCCCTGTTCTAGGTCATCCAAGAGCTGCTCTTCCACACCAAACTCACCCAAACATGGCTCACAGGCCACAACATTGGTAGGAAATTCAGGTAGAAAGACCACAATGTTCCTTTTTTTCCTTATTTTATTGAATATGTGCCTGGTTTTCACTTACTGGCTGTGTTGTTTTTCCTTTAAAAAAAAAAAAAAAGCTTTATATTCCTTAAATATTTTCCACAATTCCCCTTATTATATTGAACATTTCCTTTATTTGTCCTTATCTTATTAAATATTTCCCTAATTTTCTCTTATTTCATTGAATGTTTTCCGCTTTCCCCTCATTTTATGGAATATTTCCCTTATTTCCAGTATTGTTAAAGGCCTACTGAAAGCCACTACTACCGACCACGCAGTCTGATAGTTTATATATCAATGATGAAATCTTAACATTGCAACACATGCCAATACGGCCGGGCTAGATTAGTAAAGTGCAATTTTAAATTTCCCGCGAAATATCTGCTGAAAACGTCTTGGTATGATGACGCTGCGGATGTGACGTCAAGAGTTAGACAGGACATTTTAGTCCAGCACCGCGGCCAGCTTAAAGTCGTCAGTTTTCATCGCAAAATTCCACATGATTCTGGACATCTGTGTTGGCGAATCTGTTGCAATTTGTTCATTGCATTATGGAGAAAGAAGCTGAGCAAGCAAAGAAGAAAGTTGTCGGTGCGAAGCGGAGTATTTTGCGAGGGAAGTCAGCAACACAACACAGCCGGTGTTTCATTGTTTACATTCCCGAAAGATGCAGTCAAGATCGAAGAACTTGGACAACAGAGACTCTTACCAGGAGGACTTTGACTTCGATACACAGACGCCTGTAGAGAACTGGGACAACACAGACTCTTACCAGGATTACTTTGATTTGGATACACAGACGTGGTACCGTGAGTACGCAGCTACGCTTCCAAACATTTGATCGCTTGCCCGTACGTGCGTGTCACGTACGTAACTTTGGGTAAATATATAAGCTTTATGAACGGTCCTTTGGGCTGAGTGATTGTGTGTGTTGTGCAGGTGTTTGAATTGTATAGGCGGGTTATATGGACGGGAGCTAGCATAACAAACACCTAGGTGTTTGTTATGCGGGATTAATTTGTGGCATATTCAAATCCCAGCCGAGTCATACCAAAGACTATAAAAATGGGACCCGTTTCCCTCCCTGCTTGGCACTCAGCATCAAGGGTTGGAGTTGGGGGTTAAATCACCAAAATGATTCCCGGGCGCGGCGCCGCTGCTGCCCACTGCTCCCCAAGGGGATGGGTCAAATGCAGAGGACAAATTTCACCACATCTAGTGTGTGTGTGACAATCATTGGTACTTTAATCTTTAATATTAAATATAAGCCTGGTAGTGTTTATTTACTGTTGTAGTCATTCCCAGCTGAATATCAGGTCCCACCCGCCTCTCACAGCATCTTCCCTATCTGAATCGCTTCCACTCCCCACTAGTCCTTCACTTGCACTTTCCTCATCCACAAATCTTTCATCCTCGCTCAAATTAATGGGGAAATCGTCGCTTTCTCGATCCGAATCGCTCTCACTTCTGGCCGCCATCACTGTAAACAATAGGGAACTTTGCGGAAATGTTCAACTGACTACGTCACGCTACTTCCGGTAGGGGAAAGGCTTTTTTTTGTCAGATACCAAAAGTTGCGATCTTTATCGTCGTTGTTCTCTACTAAATCCTTTCAGCAAAAATATGGCAATATCGCGAAATGATCAAGTATGACACATAGAATAGATCTGCTATCCCCGTTTAAATAAAAAAAATGTCATTTCAGTAGGCCTTTAATACTGTAGTTTGCCTTATGTTCTTCAATATTTCCTATATTTCCCCTTATGTCTGCTTGTTTTATTGACATCAATTCGATCAACTATAGGTTGAGGACGCATGGCGTGAAGACGTGTTAGCCTCCAGCTCCTGCTTAAACTCTACCTTTTTGACATGCACCCGACCTGTATTTTACGAGCATCTAACCGCTGGTAAATTTATTTTTTACAACTACGACTCATAAAAAACTCGCTTCACCTCGATAATGCCTCCCAAATCTGCAAAACCACAAGAGAAGGCAGAGGTCGATGCTGCAGTCGTTAGCAAGGCTGAGCTGATAGCCATACTGTCGGACCATAGATCAACCTTGCTAACAGAGCTTAAAACATCCTTTAACGAGGTGAACGAGAAACTGGACGGACTTCAAAACACAGTCAACAGTCATAACCACAGACTGTCCTCTCTGGAAGAAAATGCCGATTCGATACATCAGCGATTGGAGCAGGTGGAGGCTGTTTGTGACATGCTACAGACTGACAACCAGAAGCTAAAGGCTAAGCTCACCGACCTGGAGGGAAGGAGCAGGCGGAGTAATACCCGGCTAGTTGGCTTACCCGAAGGGATAGAAGGCCCGCAACCTACCAAGTTTTTCTCCATGCTGCTGAAAGAAGTACTTGGTGAGGAAGTATTCGCCTCTCCACCTGAGCTGGACCGCGCTCATCGCAGCCTGGCTCCCAAGCCGAGACACGGGGACAAGCCCCGACCTATCCTGCTTTCTTTTCATCGCTTCCAGAGCAAAGACCTGCTGATTCGGGAGGCAAGGAAGAGAGGTACGCTGCAATATCACGGGCACACGTTCAGAGTGTACGAGGACTACGCTCCAGAGGTAGTGAATCAGCGGTGGTCTTACCGGACTGTGATGGCGTCATTGTACAAGATGGGACTCAAACCCTCGCTACTTTACCCGGCCAAGCTCCGCATCACACAGACGGACGGCATCCGCGTTTGGCTCGGAACAGTAGCCGAGGCAGACAGCTACATCAAGGCGTATAAAGACTCTCCATAACGGTCTCATCAACAAAGTGTGTTTATGAGTCACAGTGAGTTTAAGACCTGAACTATATAATCATATTAAGTGTGTGTGTGTGTGTGTGTGTTTAGTGTAAATGTTTCACTGGAGGTGGATACAAATGTGTCATTTGTACAAAGAAAAATACATTAAAATATAATGGAAAGTGAATTAAAAAATATCTTTACTAATATTGGTAATAAGGAATCTGAATGTAGAAGTACTGATAATATTCATAGTAGAGAACTGTACAATAATTATAATCATATTCAACTAGATTTTTATGACAACATCAATTATAACTGTAATTCAAATGAGTTTGGCAGTGACATAGATCCAGACTGCAATCTTTACAATAACATTACCAGAAACTGTGAGTACTACACAGACGAACAATTTAAATGTGTGAATATGGACAAATCTTTTACTGTAATACATTTTAATAGCCGAAGCTTGTATAAAAATGTTGACAATATTAGTGAATATCTGAGCCAGTTCAAAAAATGTAGTATTGTTGCAGTCTCAGAGACTTGGCTCGATGAGGACAAGTGTTGTGATATGAGATTGGATGGTTATGAATTATTCACCACAAACAGAGTTGGAAAAAGGGGAGGAGGAGTAGCACTTTTTGTAAATCATGATTTAAAATGTTGGAAAATTGACAGCAAATCAACTGCTATAGCTGGAATTTTTGAATGTATTACTGTAGAAATTGAAGTAGAAAAATCAAAAAAAATAAATGTTAGTTGTGTTTATAGAACACCTGGATCATGTCTAGACACATTTAATAAAACATTGGACTATTTGTTTAATAAGTCAAACAAGCTCCATATTGTGTGCGGTGATTTTAATATTAGTCTTCTGAATCCCATGCACAGTACCAAAACAACCGATTTTATAACAGGATTGTACAGTAATAATTTTTTTCCCCTTATCATAAAACCTACCAGAATAACAGTAGACTTTGCCACACTGATAGATAACATTTTCACCAATCAACCGGAGAATCAAATAACAGCAGGACTACTACTCAATGACATAAGTGATCATCTACCTGTATTCAGTATTTTCCACAATTTCTTTGATCAGAGAGGGACCAAAAAAGCAGTTCAATATAGATTTGTTAGACACCAAACGCCTGAAACTATGGCAGCATTCAAGTCTGAGTTATGTGCTCAAGACTGGGGGGAGGTTTACACCTCCACAGACCCAGATGAGGCATACGGACATTTTCTCAACATTTTCATAACATTGTATGATAAGCACTGTCCAATGAAAAAACATTACATTAAGGACAGCACTGTTAAGGACAAACCATGGATCACAAAGGGACTATTGAAGTCCTGCAAAAAGAAAAATTATCTTTACAGAAGACATTTAAAGCACAGAACCAAAGAAACTGAACACAAATATAAAACGTATAAAAATAAGTTAACACAAATAATAAAGCACAGCAAAAGAACATATTACTGTAACCTATTAGAACAACATAAAAATAGCATCCAGGGTACGTGGAAAGTTTTGAATGGTATCATTAAAAAAAACATGACAAATAAGGAACATCCAAGCTATTTCATAGAAAATAATCAAACTCTAAATGACCCTAAGGAAATAACGGATGCTTTTAACACCTTCTTTGTGAATGTTGGACCTAATTTAGCAAATGAAATTGTTCAACCCGAAAACAGTGTCAAATTTAATGAACATACCATTCAAAGCAACTTAGAATCGTTTTTTATTTCCCCCGTCCATGAAAGTGAAATCACAGAAATTGTAAATTCTCAAGAAAACAAGAAGTCAACAGACTGCTGTGACTTGGACTTTTCTCTGATCGGGGAAATTGTTGATTTTATAGCTGTTCCCTTCACTTATGTATGTAATATTTCTTTTATAAAAGGTGTTTTCCCAAAGAAAATGAAAACGGCAAAAGTTATTCCCATCTTCAAAAGTGGAGATAAGCATCAGTTCACCAACTATAGGCCTATTTCTATACTCTCACAATTTTCAAAAATCCTTGAAAAATTATTTGTGTCAAGATTAGACAGTTTTATTGACAAGCAACACTTGCTAAGTGAACACCAATACGGCTTTCGACCAAACAGGTCCTCTTCCATGGCAGTGATGGAACTAGTTGAGGAGGTAGCCACTGCAATTGATAAGAGGGAGTTTGTTGTTGGCGTTTTTATTGACCTGAGCAAGGCCTTTGACACCATCGATCATACATTGCTTTTAAACAAAATGCAGAGGTATGGTTTTAGAGGTCTTGCTCATGACTGGTTGAAAAGTTATCTTGGTGGCAGAGAACAGTACGTGCATATGAATAATGTAGATTCAGATAAAAAGATTATAACACATGGAGTACCCCAAGGTTCTGTATTGGGACCAAAATTGTTTTTATTGTACATTAATGATATCTGTAAAATCTTTAAAAAACTCAACTGTATTCTCTTTGCTGATGATACAAGTCTGTACTGTTCTGGGCAAGACCTTGGCCATCTCTTAGGGACTGTAGAGAGTGAACTCCACATACTAAAGCAATGGTTTGATGCCAATAAACTATCAATCAACCTAAATAAAACAAAATATATAATTTTTGGAAATAGGAAAAATAACAAACAGTGTCATATAAGAATTGATGATATGGAGATAGAAAGGGTGTATTCAACCAAATTTTTGGGAATCCATATAGATGATAAATTAAATTGGAAACTGCACATAAATATACTTAAGACAAAGATGGCAAAAAATATTGCTATGTTACATAAAATAAAAAAACTCCGTAAATCAAAAGGCTCTTATCATGTTATATAATTCTTTTGTACTCCCGTATCTTAATTATTGTGTCGAAATCTGGGGTAACAATTACAAAACAAACATTAAATCTATATTCTTACTTCAAAAGAAAGCGATTAGAATTGTAAATTATGCAGATTATCATGACCATACCAATGCTCTTATTAAATTAAAAACATTAAAACTGCACGATCTTGTTGACCTCAACACTGCTATTGTGACGTACAAAGCTCATAACCACATGCTGCCTGGGTGTCTACAGGAGAGGTTTAAACCCAGAGAGAATCCCTATGACCTCAGAGGTTCAGCTGTCTTCCAGAAAGCTAAGATAAGAACAAGCTTAAAAAGTAGATGTGTTTCTGTCAGGGGGGTTCAACTGTGGAACAGCTTGGATTATTCCTTAAAATGTTCCAGTTCTATTCACACATTTAAAAAACACTTTAAGACCAATGTCTTGAAAAAATATATCACTCTAGAATCAACACAGTAGTTAATACTATGATCAATGTTAATTCAAATACTAAATGTGGGTTATAAATAATAATGGAAGTACAATTGTTTGTATATAGTATATAAATTGGTACAAAGGTTTAACAAGTGTACAAGGATATTTCACATGCCTTTACTGTGTATATAATTGAACTGTGTTTATGTTATGTATAATGTGTATTTATAATATGTTGTACAATGGACATTCAATAATTTTCGGAAGTTTATTTTGTACTTGACATTGTTTATAGGGTTAGGCGCAATAAGTGTTCAACTTCAGCCTAAACCCTTTCGGTCTGCAACATTTTCATTTTCAATTTAAGAATGTACAACTGTTTGTTTATTTTGTTGACGATTGACCGAAGAATAATAAACTTGAAACTTGAAAACATTGCCTAATTTTCCCTTATATTATTGAATATTTCCTTGATGTCACCTAATTGTTTTGAAGATTTACCCTATTGTCCCTTATTCTATTACATAGTTCCTTTATTTCTCCCTATTGTATCTAGTCTCTGGACTAGATCTGACCAATATAAGTCTATGAGCATGAACTGATGAAACCTACTTGGATAAGAGGCGGAACGTCTTCTAAGACAAACCAAACAGTCCAGGTGCGATCGATTGAATGCCCTGGACGAATGGAGACATTCATAGATAAAATTTGCCTTATTTTCCCTTATTTTATTGAACATTTCTTTTATGTCTCCCTATTTTATTTAGAAGTTGCCCTATTTCCCTTTTTTTGTTTAGTATTTCCAATATGTCTCTTTTTTAAATAAAACATTTCCTTATTTCTTTGTTTTATTAATTTATATTTGTATATAATATATTTTATACAGTTATTTATTTATTATTTATTTGAGGTGGCGACTTGTCAAGGGTGTACCCCGCCTTCCGCCAGAATGCAGCTGAGATAGGCTCCAGCACCCCCCGCGATCCCAAAAAGGGACAAGCGGTAGAAAAATGGATGGATGGATATTTTCCTCATTTTATCTTGTTTTAGTGACTATTGTTTTCCTTTCTTTTCTTCTATTGACTATTGTATCCTCTTATTTCTCTTATTATAATACATATTCCCTTATTTTCCTCATTCTATTGAATATTTGCATTTTTCCCCTATTTTATGGACATTTCCATATTTTCCCTTATTTTATTGAATAATCCCCTCATGTCTCCTAATTTTATCGACAATTTGCCTTATTTTCACTTATTTTATTGAATATTTCCCTTATGTCTCCCTATTTTATTGAAACTTTGCCTCATTTTCCCTTATTTTATTGAATATTTATTTGAATGTTTCCCTTATTTTCACTATTGTAAAAAAATTGTGCATTGTTTCCCTGTATAATAGACATTTCCTTATTTTCCCCTATTTTATTGAATATTTCCCTCATGTCTCTTACTTGGAATGACAATTTGCCTTAATAAAAGGTCTGTCCCTATTCTTTGGTCTCTCACTTCCTCTCCACCCAGCAGTGTTAATTTGCTATCAAATTACTATTTCTCCCCTTAATTGCTGTGACATTTACATGGAGCTCGCTGTATAAGACATATGCAACAATAAGATGCACCACCACCCTTCCTACGCCGGTCGGAAGTGATGCACTCCTCCCATTTGGATAAATGCACTCACATGATTACTGTACAAGTGGATATTCAAAGACTGCCAACGTCACCTGCACACAACACCTTTAATTACATCACAGGAATTAATGCTTCCTTTGTCTTCACACGTACGCTACAGTACAGTCGCAGTGGACAAACATGCCGTGCCTGATGACACAAAGTTTTAGACAATGTGAAAATGCTTCTTAACACAAGCAAACCTAAAAAAAACACACATATATATATATATATATATATATATATATATATATATATATATATATATATATATATATATATATATATATATATATATATATATATATATATATATATATATATATATATATATATATATATATATATATATATATATATATATATAAGGGATGGCGTGGCAAAGTTTGTAGAGTGGCTGTGCCAGCAATCGGAGTGTTGCTGGTTACTGGGGTTCAATTCCCACCTTCTACCTTCCTAGTCACGTCTGTTTGGGGTCACCCAAACAATTTTGTGGAATAGCCTTCATTTCTAAGAACAAGAATAGACTGTCGCGTTTCAGATGAAAGTTCTCTTTTTCTGACCATTTTGAGCGTTTAATTGACCCCACAAATGTGATGCTCCAGAAACTCAATCTGCTCAAAGGAAGGTCAGTTTTGTAGCTTCTGTAACGAGCTAAACTGTTTTCAGATGTGTGAACATGATTGCACAAGGGTTTTCTAATCATCAATTAGCCTTCTGAGCCAATGAGCAAACACATTGTACCATTAGAACACTGGAGTGATAGTTGCTGGAAATGGGCCTCTATACACCTATGTAGATATTGCACCAAAAACCAGACATTTGCAGCTAGAATAGTCCTTTACCACATTAGCAATGTATAGAGTGTATTTCTTTAAAGTTAAGACTAGTTTAAAGTTATCTTCATTGAAAAGTACAGTGCTTTTCCTTCAAAAATAAGGACATTTCAATGTGACCCCAAACTTTTGAACGGTAGTGTATACATATATATATATGTATATATATATATATATATATATATATATATATATATATATATATATATATATATATATATATATATATATATATATATATATATATATATATATATATATATATATATATATATATACATTGTTTATACACAATGCATCCGGATTGTATTCACAACGCTGAACTTTTCCCACATTTTATTATTTTACAGCTTCATTCCTAAATTAAATAAACTAATTTTTCATCCTCAAAATTCTATACACAATACCTCATAATGACACAGTGATTTTTTGTTTTGTTTTAATGTTTGCAGATTTATTAAAACTAAAAAAAAAAAAATCACATGTACGGAGGTATCCACATCCTTAGCTTGGGCACTTTTGGCAGCAATTACAGCTTCAAGTCTTTTTGAATGTGATGCCACAAGCTTGGCACACCCCTTGCGGAATTTCCTCGCTCCTAAATATTCCAAAATCAACTGTCGGCTTTATTATAAGAAAACGGAAGAGTTTGGGAACAACAGCAACTCAGCCACCAAGTGGTAGGCCACGTAAACTGACAGAGGGCTCAACGGATGCTGAAGCGCATAGTGCAAAGACTTTCTGCACAGTCAGTTGCTACAGAGCTCCAAACTTCATGTGCCCTTCCAATTAGCCCACACACAGTAGGCAGAGAGCTTCCTGGAATGGGTTTCCATGGCGGAGCAGCTGAATCTAAGTCATACATCACCAAATCCAATGCAAAGCGTGGGATGCAGTGGTGTAAAGCACGTCGCCACTGGACTCTAGAGCAGTGGAGACGTGTTCTCTGGAGTGATTAATCACGCTTTTCCATCTGGCAATTTGATGGACGAGTCTGGGTTTGGAGGTTGCCAGGAGAACGCTACATTTCGGACTGCATTGTGCCTAGTGTGAAATTTGGTGGAGGAGGAATTATGGTGTGGGGTTGTTTTTTAGGAGTTGAGCTGGGCCCCTTAGTTCCAGTGAAAGGAACTTTGAATTCTCCAGGATACCAAAACATGTTGGACAATTCCATGCTCCCAATCTTGTGGGAACAGTCTTCCAACATGACTGTGCACCAGTGCACAAAGCAAGGTACATAACGACTAGGATGACAGAGTCTTGTGTGGATGAACTTGACTGGCCTGCACAGAGTCCTGACCTGAACCCGATAGAACACCTTTAGGATTAATTAGAACGGAGACTGAGAGCCAGACCTTCTCGACCAACATCAGTGCGTGACCTCACCAATGCGCTTTTGGGAGAGTGGAAAATTCCTATAAACACACTCTGCAACCTTGTGGACAGCCTTCCCAGAAGAGTTGAAGCTGTAATAGCTGCAAAAGGTGGACCCTATAGGTTAGGAATGGGATGACACTTCAAGTTCATATGTGAGTCAAGATTTTTTAATCTTCTTATCCTAAATGGATATTTGTTTTTACCGCCAGTAAGCTGCGCACATTCCACAGGCCGTGACCACGTCACACGCCACTGTGGTGAGAGAGCGATGTGCTCTGCGGCCTTCAAAACAAACTCTGCCGGAACTTTAGATAAAACCGAGGTAATTAGTCCGTATTGCAGTGACAAACTTTCTCATCATCAGTGCACATCAAGTTTCAAATAGCATCTTAAAGTAATTGTGAACGACTCGTGCCGTCGCCCGGGTTCTCAGGACCACCAAGGAAGGACATTGTCGAGCAGGTTTGACTTAGTTTATTTTTACAAATAATACTCAGTCTCTCGTCGGGTCACTTTTCAGCTCCTTCTCCACTGCTCGCTCTTCGGTCGCTTTTCAGTCGCTTTTCAGTCGCTTTTCAGTCGCTTTTCAGTCGCTTTTCAGTCACTTTTCAGTCGCTTTTCAGCCGCCCACGTCGTCGTCGTCTGCGTCTTGCTCTCTGTCGCTTCCGCTCTTCATGTGCTGCTGGCTCTCCAAGTCTCTCTTACCCGTTGTTCTCGGCTGTCACCCTTTTACACACTGAGAGGGGATTACTTAATTGTGCCCAGCCGGGCGATTCCCGCACCTGGGGTTGTCAGCGTCGAACCCGGCGCGCCCCGCCTCGCTGCTCGCTCGCCGTTCATGCCTCGCCCCGCTGGGGCCGGCAGACCGACAATAAAAAAGAGTATTAAATTATTAATAATTCCACAGTGGAAATAAAAATGGTGCATTATTTTCTTGGTGAAGGCAAAAAATAAAGTACTATAAACCAGAGGTGGGACCAAGTCATTGCTTTGCAAGTCACAAGTAAGTCTCAAGTCTTTGCCCTCAAGTCTCGAGTCAAGTCCCGAGTCAAGACAGGCAAGTCCCGAGTCAAGTCCAAAGTCAAGACTGGAAAGTCTCAAGTCAAGTCACAAGTCCTGCATTTTGAGTTTCGAGTCCTTTCAAGTCCTTTTAACCACAGACTAATATTTTTACACAGATTGTGTATGCTTTTAAAACGTTGTATTTATTTATTAAAACAAGTGCATTTGAAATAGCAGGAAAAAAAATAGTACTGACATTGCAATTCATATTAGCACTATTAACCAGTCATTTTAATAGTGTAAACAAATTTAAACATTTAACTCATTCCTTTACAGAATAAACACATTTGCAAAAACAAGTGCAACTGTACTTATTTGTACAAAAGTGTTAACATTGTATGTCCATGGCATATTGCATTGTAACTAGTCCCACAGCAGTTTCTATTCTGTTCTTACCTTATCTCATTGATCTCATCTCATACTGTATGTGTGTTGATGTGTGCGTACACATGAAAAACATAACAAATACATGAACATAACAATGAACAGAGTTGTACTTTTTAGATGTCAGGGCCCTATGCAATATGTACACATATTCTTAATATAGTATACATTTTAACTGACCTTTATTTGACTATGTTTGTCTTTTTGTAGGTGGCTAAAATACGCGGTGCTGCTGACCGCCATCTAACGTTACGTTATTGTGTGTGATACATTGACTAACGTAACGTTATTTGTAGGTACCTCATGCAACCCTGCTTAAAAAAAATCACTTGACAAAAAGAATGAATAAGGTAGCGAACTGCAGTGGACGCAACATATTGCCGTGTTTGCAATGACGTTATAACCATAGACATCTTATAAGTAGACGCAGTATTGGTTGCTGTGACACGAGCAATTTGCATCTTGAAGTGGTGATGAGGAGCCGGCGAGCAGCCTAAACTGACAGTTGACAGGTAGAAAACAAAGATGGTGTTCAGCGTTTTCCTGCTCAAATGAGCGGACTGTTGAAAATAGGAATCGGGGGATTACTTTTCACAAGTAAGATTTAACATTAATGTACTATTGGTTGTATTTTATGAAAATAACATTACCACAGAGTTGAGAAGGAGCAAAGATCTTCAATATTTGTATGTGAAAATCGCAAAGAAATCTTCTGGGGGAGGATGACGCCCCTAAAGGGGTTTGGTTTACAAACTTTCAGACCCACCTAGAACAAAATTCACCAGCCGCCACTGATTATGATCCATTCTCATTTTAGGCAAAATATAAGACAATACTTTCTTAACAGTATAATTGTAACCAGGAATAAGCCTTCAAGTAACAATATTCAAATACTAACATTGTTGGGTAAGACAGCATTTGGTTTAATTCTGAATCCAGTGAAACAGATTGGTGGTTTTAGCTGATATAAAGACTTTCAGGTGTTTATATATGTTTAAGTATTTGGCAGACGCTTTTATCCAAAGCGACATACATAAAAAATACATGTATAACAATGACTGTAAACATGATCATTTAAGGGAAGAATGTAATACAAAATATCAATACAAAGTGTCAAGACAGAATAAACTCTCTGCTGCTGCAGCAACAGAGATACAGTCTATAAGATATATAGATATCTAATGTATTCATACATTGTTTATGTAGGATATACACATGTATATATAACCTAATCATATTGTTTCTTCAATTTAAAAATAGCTGACCGTTTTTTTCCCCTTTCTCTGGGGATTATATTCCCAGTTTTGATCTCGGACGTCTGGTCACTTATAGCGTATAAGAATATTATATTACTGTTAAGCAAACTATGAATAATAAAACACGCCAAAACATGTGTCCTTTATCATAGCTACACGTATGACAACAAAGCGCGTGAAAATGAGTGGTATTCAGTGAGGTAAGATGAATTAAATGCGCTGACAGTTCATTGCTCCTGCCAAATGAATTGCACTAGTGGAGCGGATCACCACTCCAAGATGGCGGCCCCGCGTCTCGTCTGCGCCTGTAGGCAGTAGCGCTCCATGCTGCGTACCCTTATAAGATGTCTATGGTTATAACGTTAGCAGTGAGTTTACAGCCTCACTGATTTAACTACACAGCAAATAAAAGTCACGTTACTTAGCCAATAAACATTAGCTTACATTCAAAACTTACCCTTCTTTGTGCATCTTCAAATGTCGAACGAAGTTGGAAGTTGTTACGTCTCCGTCTATAATATTCGAACTGCATGATTTGCATAGGGCTATTCGTTTTTTGTTGACCGAGTCGTAGTTTTAATACCCGAACGAAATTAACTTTGGCATAATTGTTTCTCACTGCCGCATTGTTTGACAATTCTTCTTCATTGGTTGTCCTGCAATTTGATTGGATGAGAGCTGTGTGATGAAAACAGCGTAGATCTAATTTGATTGGCTGTTGTACTGAGAGCACACCAGCTGACAGGAACAACACGCTGATAGACACAGACGAAGAAAAGGAAAAATACGGAGCGGCGCGCTCCCAAATAACTTTTTAATCTTTGGGTTTTGGGGAAAGTAGCAAGTCATGTCAAGTCAAAAGGCTCAAGTCCAAGTGAAGTCACAAGTCATTGATGTTAAAGTCTAAGTCGAGTTGCAAGTCTCTTTACAATCTGTCAAGTCCAGTCCAAAGTCATCAAATTCATGACTCGAGTCTGACTCGAGTCCAAGTCATGTGACTCGAGTCCACACCTCTGCTATAAACCCTGTCTGAAATTAAAAGATAAGTAAATTGTGTACAAAAAAAAAAGAAATGGTATAAAATAAAACATAAACAAGTGCATCACAATTTTACCTATTTTACAATTTTAATCATAATGGTGCATTATTATTTTTGTAAAAGCAACAAAAAAGTAAAATACAATTCCCTGAAATTAAAATAAATAAATAAATAGTGTAAAAAAAAAAAAAAACATTGTATAAAATAAAACATAAACAAGAGCATCAAAATTTGACCTATTTTACCATTTTAATCATCATGGTGCATTATTATTTTTGTAAAAGCAACAAAAAAGTAAAACAAAATTCCCTGAAATTTAAATAAATAAATAAATAGTTTAAAAAAAAAAAAGAATAAAATATATAAAATAAAAAATAAAAATGTTTATTAAAATTTGACCTATTTTACAATGTCAATCATAATAGCGCATTATTATTTTTGTAAAAGCAACTACAAAGTCAAATACAATTCCCTGAAATTAAAAAGTAATAGTAAAGTGTTGAAAATAAAACTTAAATAGGAGTATTAAAATACGACTTAGTTTACAATGTTATCTTTGTAAAGACAACAAATAGCTAAAAGATTGCATTACAAGAATGTCTGTAATAAATTTAGCAAATTAAAATATTATATTGCTTGTTTTTCCAGCATTTTTGTTTGCTCAGCATTTTTT
This sequence comes from Entelurus aequoreus, assembly GCF_033978785.1. Taxonomy (NCBI): domain Eukaryota; kingdom Metazoa; phylum Chordata; class Actinopteri; order Syngnathiformes; family Syngnathidae; genus Entelurus; species Entelurus aequoreus. The sequence continues at coordinate 60,733,295 of NC_084739.1, forward strand.
TCCCCTCACTCTCTCTCTCTCTCTCTCTTTCTACTGCACGCTCTCTTCCTGACTGACCAACGATACAAAAGGCGCCCAAGGGAGGCCGTTGGGACACAAAAGCACAACGGAAATGAGGAATAACTTGTGGGAAGTCGGGCCTCTCGTCCTCATTACTTCCCTCCGGCCTGCAGCGCTCGCTTCCACAACACAAACCCTCTCGCCCTCCTTCTCCTGTCTTTTGTCTGGAACACGTCCAGAGAACTTGCGGGCCGGGTCGACCTCCACGGCTTCACTGGTGCATCCCCCTCTGTGGCCTTCAAGCCCTCCCTCCTCATGTCCTTCTTAGTCTGCATCCTCTGCAGGGTGGAGGTGAAGCTCTTAACTTCTTCAGACCTGCTGGCTCCTCAGGGGGGGTTTAAGACGCCGGCTCCTTGCAGGACTCGTGTGTTTGCGCGTTGTGCTGTTAAACGGGTCTCTTTTGTCTTGTTTTGTGCTGAGACAAAAAAGGGAAGAACCCAAATTGGTTTGTCCTCACCCTCCCCCTCCTCCGAGCCTCCCGGGCGGCTGCAGGGTCTTGTTGAATAGGTGAAGACGTCCTGGAGGAGGGGAGTGAGACTGGACACAATATGCTGGATGTTTGTCCAACAGGGGAGAAAGACAGGGACCACCTGAGGGGGTCTCATCCTCCCCCATCTCAGAAACAGAACACAAAAACTTTATTAATCATTCATTCATATTTTCTTTTTTTTTTTAGTCCCAAGATCAAGGTTGTCATCATTCTAAAAATAATGTTACAAAAAAACAAAAAAAAACAACCACAAGACGTGGAATAAAAGCGCAGACAGGTGCGTTGTTACGTCAAAAGGTTGACACTAGTGCAGGCTGTTTTTTTTATAAACTGCTATTTGCTCAAAAAATAATAATGAATCAAAATCAACATTGTTATGAATTATTGACCTATTCAAGGCTACAATTACTTTACATCAAATATTTCACTTTAAAACATGTTTTGGGAAAAATGGTGCATATTTTTTGTGTGTTTGCCATTAAAAAAAACAAGGTTTTCTTTAATAAAAAAGCATAAACATAAAAAAAATATATATATATACGTTAGATCAGGAAAAAGTACAGAGGCTATTTCATCACTACACTGCAAAAACTGAAATCTAAGTAAGATTAAATATCTCAAATAAGGGTGATATTTGCTTATTTTCTGTTTAATAAGATAATTATTCTCACTAAGCAGATTTCATGTTAGAGTGTTTTACTTGTTTTAAGTGTTTTGGTCCTAAATTATCTCAGTAAGATATTACAGCTTGTTGCTGAGATTGTAAGACCTATATTGAGTAAAACATGCTTGAAACTAGAATATCAACTGTTGCAAAGCTGTGTCATCAACACTCACAGGTATAAAACTGCTTTTTTAAAGTAATAATTTGTTATTTCAAGTATGAAAAAAAAAAATCATAACTTTGACACAATTGTGTCTCATAATTAAAACAGATGACAGCCAAATGGACTTTGCTGTTTTATTTTCATTTTTATTTCTCATATAGTAGTACAGTTGGCACAGTACCGTAAACTGACAGTTAATATTTAAACATTTAACATGTGACATTTCTAATAATTTTGAACAGAAATAGTTCATGCACATTCAGGTAAATTCCTCGAAATTCCAATTAGAAAAATTGTGGCCGGGCTGTATATATGCGCACTAATTGACTGAAAGAGCACACACTTAGCGCGAGGATGTCATGTTGTCGATGGAAAAATGCATTTTTGTACCATATGGTTTGCCTGAGCGGCTAGTAGACCCCGAGAGTAACAAGCGGTTGCCTTGTTGCCTTTCCATTAAGAACAATAAATTAGTTTTTAGTATAAGTTTGCTGGTTTCAAGAAATGTAATGCCGAGCGCATATCATTATGTCAAGATAATGGCACTAGCATTTACTTCATTTAAGAATATTTTTCAACATATTGAGCAAAAAGGTCTTTTTTTTTTTCTACCAAGAAAAGTGCACTTGTTATTAGTGAGAATATACTTATTTTAAGGTATTTTTGGGTTCATTAAAGTTAGCTAATTTTACTTGTTTTGGAAAGTCTTGACAAGCCAAATTTTCTTGTTCTGTTGGCAGATAATTTTGCTTACGGTAGTTCAAATAAAATACCCCTAATTTTATTTTTATTTTTTCTTGTTTTTGAACACTGACTTTTTGCAGTGTACAAGCCAATTTCGCAGGTTTCCTTGCTCTTAAGGGGATTATTTATATATATATATATATATATATATATATATATATATATATATATATATATATATATATATATATATATATATATATATATATATATATATATATATATATACATACAGTATATATATATATATATATATATATATATATTGTGTGTATATATATATATATATATATATATATATATATATATATACATATATATATATATATATATATATATATATATATATATATATATATATATATATATATATATATATATATATATACACAGTATATATATAATCGACGGATAGATCTGAAGTTGATGTAGAGATTCAAGCGTTAAAAGTAAAGTATAAAAAATTCTGACTCATTCTTAACACTTTTATGAGTGGGGCTGTTTTATATATGACATGTTGTTACCACTTTCTGTTAACACCTTTTTGGAACCCCAATACCTTTAGTGTATTTTTTTTTAACCTGCCCTTGCTCAAAAAACCCCAAAACAATCTAAATGAATGTTGTCATGAATTATTGACATTTTCAAGACTCCAATTATTTCACATCAAATATTCCACTTTGGCATATGTTTTGGGGAATATGTTGCATATGTTGTGGGTTTGCCATTTCAAAACCAAAGGTTTCATTGACAAAGAGCATAAAAATCAAACAACAACACAAAACATAAAATCGACGGATAGATCTGAAGGTGATGTAGAGTTTTAAGTACTGAAATTAAAGAGGAACACACATTTATGAATTGTTGGAACTTTTAAGAGTGGGGGCTTTTTTAGATCCCAAAGACATTTAGTTTGATTTTTTTAAACCTGTCATTGCTCAAAAAATAATAATAAATCAAAATCAAAGTTTCAAGGCTCCAATTACTTCATATCAAACACATTTTTGGGTGGGGGCTGTTTGGAGATTTTGCATATTTTGTATGTTTGCCATATCAACACAAATGTTTTCTTTGACAAAGAACATACAACAAACAAATAAACAACAATAATAAAACCACCTATGATCAAATGTTTGATTTGAAGTTGATGTAGAGATTCAAGCGTTGAAACTAAAGAAGAAGAACAAATCGGACTTATCAACTCTTTTATGAGTGGGGCTCTTTTGGATCCCCAAGACCATTAGTGTAATTGTTTTAAAAAACTTGTCAATGCCCCCAAAAATAATAATGAATCAAAGTCAATGTTATGAATTATTGACCCATTTTAGGTTCCAATTACTTTACATTACAATTACTTTACACCCAGAAACGCCGCCGGCTTCTAAGATGGACTGATGCAAAGTGGAAAAGTGTTCTGTGGTCTGACAAGTCCACATTTCAAATTGTTTTGCAAACTGTGGACGTCGTGTCCTCTGGAACAAAGAGGAAAACAACCATCCGGATTGTTCTAGGCGCAAAGTTGAAAAGCCAGTATATGTGATGGTATGGGGGTGTATTAGTGCCCAAGGCATGGGTAACTTACACATCTGTGAAGGCGCCATTAATGCTGAACGGTACATACAGGTTTTGGAGCAACATATGTTGCCATCAAAGCAACGTTACCATGGACGCCCCTGCTTATTTCAGCAAGACAATGCCAAGCCACGTGTTACAACAGCGTGGCTTCATAGTAAAAGAGTGCGAGTACTAGACTGGCCTGCCTGTAGTCTAGACCTGTCTCCCATTGAAAATGTGTGGCGCAATATGAAGCCTATAATACCACAACGGAGACCCCCGGACTGTTGAACAACTTAAGCTGTACATCAAGCAAGAATGGGAAAGAATTCCACCTGAGAAGCTTACAAAATGTGTCTCCTCAGTTCCCAAACGTTTAAGGAGTGTTGTTAAAAGGAAAGGCCATGTAACACAGTGGTAAAAATGCCCCTGTGCCAACTTTTTTGCAATGTGTTGCTGCCATTAAATTCTAAGTTAATGATTATTTGCAAAAAAAACACTAGTCTCTCTTTTTCGAACATTAAATATCTTGTCTTTGCAGTCTATTCAATTAAATATAAGTTGAAAAGGATTTGCAAATCATTGTATTCTGTTTTTATTTCCCATTTACACAACATGCCAACGTCCCTGGTTATGGGTTTTGTACATACACTGTAAAAAAAAACATTTTGATTGTAGGGTTAAAAAAAACAAAAAGGCTGCTCAGTTTTTTCCATGTAGAATTTTGGTCCAGACCAAAAATATGGTGTACACATTGAAGCAGGAAGTGGTGTTGTCTCTATTGAGGACACTTCCTGCGCTTCAAAACATTCGGTAAAGTCGGTGCTCAACTTGTCTTTTTCTCTCACCATGACTTCACTGCAAAAACTGAAATCTAAGTAAGATTAAATATCTCAAATAAGGGTGATATTTGCTTATTTTTTGTCTGATAAGATAATTCTTCTCACTAAGCAGATTTTATGTAAGAATGTTTTACTTGTTTTAAGGGTTTTGGTCCTAAATGATCTCAGTAAGCTTGTTGCTGAGATTTTATGACCTATATTGAGTAAAACATGCTTGAAACTAGAATATCAAGTGTTGCAAAGCTGTGTCATCAACACTCACAAGTATAAAACTACTTTTTTAAAGTAATAATTTCTTACTTCAAGCATGAAAAAAAAATGATACCGAGCGCATATCATTATGTCAAGATAATGGCACTAGCATTTAGTGATTTAAAGGTCTCTTTTTTTTCCTACCAAGAAAAGTGCACTTGTTATTAGTGAGAATATACTTATTTTAAGGTATTTTGAGGTTCATTGAGGTTAGCTAATTTTACTTGTTTTGGAAAGTCTTGACAAGCCGGATTTTCTTGTTCTATTGGCAGATAATTTTACTTAGTTCAAATAAAATACCCCTAATTTTTGTATTTTTTTTCTTGTTTTTGAACACTGACTTTTTGCAGTGTTGGTCTCAGTGTGTGTGTGTGTGTGTGTGTGTGTGTGTGTGTGCTCTGCAGAGGGAGGGGAGGGTTGGCGGTGGTGTCGGGGCTTGGGGGGGCCGGGGTGCGTCCCATTAATCTTGCACATATGGTGGATGTGCAAAGGACACATCCTTCATGGTAAACATTGACGGATAGAGTTTGCTTGTTTCTATTGGCGTGCTGGATGGCCACACTTGTGCTAAGTGGCTCGCATGGTGTAAATGGGCCAGGAGAAGACCACTAAAGCATACCCCCCCACCCCTCAATACACCTAACCGACCGCACCCACCCACCCTTTGCGCCTCCTCAAGCCGGACCTTTTGTCCCACCTGCTATTCTGCGGCTGCCCACCCCCTTCCCCTCTTTCCCAGCCCTCCTTTTCTTTCGCTTTTGGCAGAGCGGCCATGTGAAGAGGTTCATTATCGCCCTGGCCGGCCCCCACTCAGGTGCGTCCGCGTCTCTTCCCACTATAGCGTGGCCCCGCTGGCTCCCTGGAAAAGGGAAACACGGCACACAAAGGTCCTGTTAGCACTTCCTGTAAAATTAGCCGTCCTACGCGGAGTTACGACGCTCCAATTACCCGACACTTGGGGACGCTGCCCCCCTCCCCCCTACCCCCTGCACGGGTGCTTCAACATGCGTACATGAGAGTCTTTTAGCAGAAAGAACCAATGCTAGGTGGCTAATTAGCACGGAGGCCTCCTTCTTCTCCCTCAGTGAGTGCATTTTATTTACTATTCTTTCCGCTTCTTTGCCTGCACGTACTGTACAAGGGGCTCTCGCCCATGGCTGCAAGACGCCTCGGGGGGCGGGGGCCGCGACCCCCAGTGGAGGGCCCTTCAACGTGTGAAGATGCAACTTGGACATGGCGAGCCCCCAAGGATGAATGCATCCTGATGCTCCTTCATTGGGCCCCCAAAACACCCTCGGAGTCGTCCTGGGAACCCGCATGTTGCAAAGCCAAATAAACATCAGAGTAGGGTTGTACGGTATACCGGTACTAGTATAGTACCGCCATACTAATGAATCATAAACGGTACTATACCGACTTAAAAAAAACAAAACGGTTCCCACTTTTTTTTTTTTTTTTACATTGCTGATTTTACGAGCAGAGGAGCATGTTCGGCAGCGCACGCACACTGAGTACTTACAAGCAGACACAGTGTGTAGACAGAAAAGGGAGAATGGACGCATTTTGGCCTAAAAACTAAAGATAAAGGTGAAGTTATAACCAACGTTCCCTCTAAGGTGCGCGCCTGCGCAATTGCGCACTGCTCAAGCGTCCTCTGCGCACAGCAAATATATGCCGCGCACCAAATCAAACCCATCTGAATTCTAAACAAAATAAACACATTAATTCTGTGTAATTTTGCAATGCAACTCTGAGTGACAGTGACAACAAGCGGCCCTAACGGTGTTCGTCAACACCGTTCAATTATTGTAATGTCTATCGAGTTGCTTCGAGGCCAGGAATTATATCGATCACTTTATTGAGCAAAACTGTTTATATTCGGCCATAACCACACCAAAAACATGAGTAAAAAACTTATATCTCAAAAAACTAGTCATTTTCTGCCATACAAACCAGGCCAAAACCAAATTGACATCTGTCACCAACACGCATACCACTAAGCCACTGGTGCGTTTATGGCCACACAAAAAGTCGGACAACTCAAACACCACACAAAGTTACACTATGACTCCTCAGTCATACGTGTGCTTATTCTACTGTCATTTATTATTAATGTTAATTTATTTATATTAATCATGGAATGCTGTTACTAGAGAAAGTTACAGGAATGCACACTTCATCCTATGCTTACATTTCATTGTGCAACATGAGGATGTTTAAGGGCAACTAAATGTGATCTCTGAAAGGGGTACAAATGATTTCCAAAGCAGGACCCCCACCCAGACATATTGTACAATACTAATCCATAGCTTATGAAAAACAAGATTTTTTTTATTTTCATTACAAGTGGGCCAAATCACTAATATTAGAAAATAATCTCATGAAAATGACTCCTCTCATTTGAGTGTTATTATAAAAGATTGGTTTGAGACAGGTGTGCTGCTGGTATTGCCACATGTGATGTTGCTCACATGTGCTCCACTGAATGCTCAGGGAATTTTTGTGTTTGCTCAGACACATGAACAATTAGAGGGAACATTGGTTATAACACTGAAACGCCCTCAGGAAGAGATTCTTTGACATGACTAGCTATAGTGTCCAGCTACTTCTAAATCACTAATCCTCGCCTCCATGGCGACAAATAAAGTAAGTTTCTTACAAGTATCATCCCTGCAGGACGAGGAATAGCTAAACATGCTTCACTACACACCGTAGCTCACCGGCGTGACTATATAAACAAACGCCATTGGTGGATCTACGCCTGACATCCACTGTAATGATACCGAGTACAGGAGCGTATCTAGTCGATACTACTATGATTACATCGATATTTTTTTAGCATCACAAAATCTTTTTTAGTTTTTAAAAAATTCATATTATGTTTACAAAATGAGGAAATATGTCTCTGGACACATGAGGACTTTGAATATGACCAATGTATGATCCTGTAACGACTTGGAATTGGATTGATACCCAAATCTGTGGTATCATCCAAAACTAATGTAAAGTATCAAACAACAGAAAAATAAGTGATTGTTAAATTTCAACAGAAGTTAAAATTCCTTGCAATAGCCTCTGTCCTCAGCACCTAGACAGAGGCGGTGACCTTTGCTCCTGCAGGCAGCGCTGGCAACATCTCCCTCCACAAACATGTTAAAAGAGAAAGTAAGCAGATATTAACAGTAAATGCACAAGCACATTAATAATTCATTTTCTACCGCTTGTCCTTAATAATGTTGTCAAAATAATAGAATGATAAATGACACAATATGTGACTGCATATGTCAGCAGACTAAATTAGGAGCCTTTGTTTGCTTACTTACTACTAAAAGACAAGTTGTCTAGTATGTTCACTATTTTATTTAAGGACAAACGTGCAATAAGAAACATATGTTTAATGTACAATAAGTGTTTTTGTTAAAATAAAGCCAATAATGCAATTTTTTGTGGTCCCCTTTATTTATGAAAAAGAATGAAAAAGTACCGAAAAGTATCGAAATACATTTTGGTATCGGGACAACACTAGTTGCTATTAAATGATAGCAATATCAATTGTTATTTATATATTAATTATTATCATTTGTTTTTATTTGTATCTATTAAATACATTACGTTAAGAAATCAATAGCAAATACATTAATAATATCATAAACAATTAAAATATTGAATCGTGATTAATCACATTTTGTCCGTAAACAAAACCCAAAATGCTTAATATTAACATAAATAAATAACTGTATTTATGTGTTTTATGTATTTATGTATCTTAGACTCATTCAGGTTTATTCTCCTTTATTCTGTTCACATGACAATAGTAAATTTGTATTTAATGTCAAAATATTTAACAAAACCCAAAATATAAGAACATATTATATGTATGTATGCATGTATATACTGTATATATATATATACTGTTTTATTTATTTCAATCTAATTAATGCTAAATATATCCATCCATCCATTTTCTACTGCTTGTCCCTTTTTGGGGTCGCGGGGGGTGCTGGAGCCTATCTCAGCTGCATCCGGGCGGAAGGCGGGGTACACCCTGGACAAGTCGCCACATCATCACAGGGCCAACACAGATAGACAGACAACATTCACACTCACATTCACACACTAGGGCCCATTTAGTGTTGCCAATCAACCTATCCCCAGGTGCATGTCTTTAGAGGTGGGAGGAAGCCAGAGTACCCGGAGGGAACCCACGCAGTCACGGGGAGAACATGCAAACTCCACACAGAAGAACCAAACTTCATGAAGGATTTTTGTGACCAACAAGTATGTGCTCCAATCACTCTATCACAAAAGTTGTAGAAACTCAAGCCATGACATTATGTTCTTTACAAGTGTATGTAAACTTTTGACCACGACCGTATATATATATATATATATATATATATATATATATATATATATATATATATATATATATATATATATATATATATATATATATATATATATATATATATATATATACTGTATATATATATGTATATATATATATATATATATATATATATATATATATATATATATATATATATATATATATATATATATATATATATATATATATATATATATATATATATATATATATATATATATATATATATATATATATATATATATATATATATATATATGGCACTTTTGGTAGCCATCCACAAGCTTCTGGTTGAATTATTTACCACTCCTCTTGACAAAATTATATATATATATATATATATATATATATATATATATATATATATATATATATATATATATATATATATATATATATATATATATATATATATATATATATATATATATATATATATATATATATATATATATATATATATATATATATATATATATGTATGTGTGGGAAAAAAATCACAAGACTATTTCATCTCTACAGGCCTGTTTCATGAGGGGTTTCCTCAATCCTCAGGGGATCTCCTGAGGATTGAGGAAACCCCTCATGAAACAGGCCTGTAGAGATGAAATAGTCTTGTGATTTTTTTCCCACACATACATATTACGCTCTACCACGGTATCGAGCACTATTTTTTGGATAATCTAATTAAGACATATATATATATATATATATATATATATATATATATATATATATATATGTATATATGTATATATATATATATATATATATATATATATATATATATATATATATATATATATATACATATATATATATATATATATATATATATATATATATATATATATATATATATATATATATATATATATATATATATATATATATATATATATATATATATATATATATATATATATATATATACAGTGTTGGGATTAACGCGTTACAAAGTGTCGTTCTTCTGAATCTCTTGTGTCACACGGAGGAGCCGCGCTGTGTGTGTGTCTGAGTGTGGGAAGGGGAGGGAGGGGAGGGGTGAGCGCAGCAGCATTCGTAATGGAGGGGCGGAAACAGAGAGAGCGAGAAAGTTGTTAACGCGCATGCGTCGCCAGGCTCAGCTTTTTATCGATAGATTTATCAGATTTAATTTTTTATTATCTATAGCAGGGGTGCAGCCCACAGCTAATGTTTTAAAGGCCCACGGCACATTCTAAAAATACTATTAAAATAAACAAAAACATAACAAAAGTGAAATAAAAAAGCTTAAAGGTGAAATGTAATTTAGAAACAGTTGCAATATTGACTAATAAAACAAAGCTGTTTTTTTTCTTTCAAACTGTCATTGCTCAAAACATAATATTGAATCAAAATCAATGTTATTATGAATTATAGTACACACACTCTGTCAATTATCTTATATACTCTTTCATTGTAGACTTCTAGAGTGTTTGATTATCACATCACTCTAAATGTATAGAATATAAAGTTCACAAACATAAAGAGGGATCCTAGTGGGCCAGGCCAATCTTTCCTTATCTCTAAACTAAAACTGGGGAAATGTGTAGAGTGTTCTGGGCTTCAGATATGATTTAATTTCAGAATTCCTTGAGAGAAAAAACGCCTGGTTAGGCTTTGGTATGTAAAAAATAAAGTTAAAGTACTTATTTGGTTTACAGCTATGTTGTTATTATGCTGTTTGTTACTTATGTATGTTATGTTGCAGCTATTTAAAATAGTTTTGTCAATTTGTTCTGGCCTGAAATAAGTTGGCCCTTTGAAACATATCTTTGTCTTTGTGTGTTGTATGTAGACCACATTGCTTAGCAGAGTTCAGTGATGCAAATGCATGTCAAGTTGATCAACACATTGTATTATTATCCAGTGCAATAACAGTACTGAAATGAAGGCTAAAAGGGCATTAATGGGAGCTTTAAAAAAAGAAGAAGAAACAAATAAGTAACTAAATAGTTACTTTTCACAGTAACGCATTACTTTTCGGTGTAAGTAACTGAGTTAGTAACTGAGTTACTTTTGAAATGAAGTAACTAGTAACTGTAACTAGTTACTGGTTTTCAGTAATCAACCCAACACTGTGTGTGTGTGTATATATATATATATATATATATATATATATATATATATATATATATATATATATATATATATATATATATATATATATATATATATATATATATATATATATATATATATATATATATATATATATATATAAAAATATATATATATATATATAAATAAATATATATATATATATATATATATAAATATATATATATATATATATATATATATATATATATATATATATATATATATATATATATATATATATATATATATATATATATATATATATATATATATATATAACTGTTTTAAGTGTTTTATGTATTTATCTATTTAAAACAAATTAATGCTGATTATATTTTATGCTGTTTTAAAATAGTTAACTTTGCTTTGGAGATGTGCAATACTTTTCATACTAAACACTGCAAAACAAAGTATTCCTTTAAATAAATATAAAATGTGTTTTGGTTATTTAAACAAGCTTTGTTGTATACATTTTTTGAAACAATACATTTTAGGAAAATAATGTGGCAGAATTAGAATTGAATTTGATATTGAATGTTATTTTCAACGTGTTTGTCACAATTTTTTTTTACAGCAAATTGTTGAATTTTTGCAGTATTTTTTGTAAAAATCCAAGTAAATGTCAAATGTTATTAGAAGATGTCAGTGATAACTATGACATTTACACGGGATGAATTCCTAATAAAAATTTTGAATGACTTGGAAAAATGAAAGTCAACATGTTTTCTTAGCTGTTGCTTATTTTAGCATGAATAGGGTTTCTCTTGACGTGGATCTGCAATCATAAAGAAAGTCGTGTAGTGCCGTCGTCTAATAATCGTTTCATCTCCCCGCTCAATCAATCATCATGTGCTCGACGTGCTAACCAGATTACTCAGCACTTCTCCACGCAAGCGCCACACACTCCGAGTCCAGTATTATGACCTCGACATTATCTCTAATGGCGGAGATTTATCCCATCTTGGTTCCTATCATATCACTAGATGGGATTACGGATCCCCGAGTGTGACTGCCCGAATTAAAGCTCGCCCTGCGCTGTGCACCAGATAACGCCATACTTGTGGGCGCAACCTTTTGAACCGCCAACGTTACTCCGCCCATCTGCCGTGTTTTGCCTGTAGGCGGGACTTTGACTCGTATAACCGCCTTAAAGAAATGATCAGATTTGCAGCGTGACCTTTCACCTCAGGGGATGGCGTTATCTCGATCCATTCCATGGTTGTTTTTTGTACATTATTGTACGCCTGCTGACCTTATTGCTTACATTTATTCTGTAAAAAAGTATCTTCCACTGCCTCCCTGTTGCTAGAGTTAACAAGTACTGTATTTTTCGGACTATAGAGCGCACCGGTATATAAACCGCATCCACACTTAAAAAAAAACGCATATTAGTCGCACGGACCTATAAGCCGCAGATATATACGTTGTGTAATGAGTTACTTACACAAACATATTTTATCAATCAATCAAGCAAAGTTTATTTATATAGCCCTTAATCACAAGTGCCTCAAAGGACTTCACAAACCAGAATGACATCCCCTGATTTGAACCTACATCCGGCCAAGGAAAATCTCCAAAAACCCAAAATGGGAAAAAGAAGAAATCTTGGGAATATAGATAAAATGTCGATAAAGTGGTGTTAAGAGAAAAATAGGATTAAGCATTATTATTATTATTAAGTGTTATAAAGCAAACAACACATACATATATATATATTTTAATATAATAAAGTTAAAGTTAAAGTACCAATGATTGTCACACAGACACTTGGTGTGGTGAAATGATTCTCTGCATTTGACCCATCACCCTTGATCACCCCCTGGGAGGTGAGGGGAGCAGTGAGCAGGATCATATAGTGAGGTCTACAACAATAAAGTTATACAATTAAAAGTAATACTGTCCAAATTCTAAGAGGATAAAGCAGCATTACTACCGTATTTTTCGGAGTATAAGTCGCACCGGAGTATAAGTCGCACTTGCCGAAAATGCACAATAAAGAAGGAAAAAAACATATATAAGTCGCACTGGAGTATAAGTCGCATTTTTTGGGGGAATTTATTTGATAAAACCCAACACCAAGAATAGACATTTGAAAGGCAATTTAAAATAAATAAAGAATAGTGAACAACAGGCTGAATAAGTGTACGTTATATGACGCATAAATAACCAACTGAGAACGTGCCTGGTATGTTAACGTAACATTTTATGGTAAGAGTCATTCAAATAACTATAACATATAGAACATGCTATACGTTTACCAAACAATCTGTCACTCCTAATCGCTAAATCCCATGAAATCTTATACGTCTAGTCTCTTACGTGAATGAGCTAAATAATATTATTTGATATTTTACTGTAATGTGTTAATAATTTCACACATAAGTCGCTCCTGAGTATAAGTCGCACCCCCGGCCAAACTATGAAAAAAACTGTGACTTATAGTCCGAAAAATACGATACATGAAAAAGTTGTACCTTTACGTCCCCCCTGCCCCCCCCCCCCCCCCCCAAAATGTAAAGAATACCTCTGTAATATTAGCATATTACAATAATTTGGAGGGAATTTTATAAGAATAAAGTTGTAATAGTAGAAGAAAAAAGTTGCTATAATATAACAATAAATAATAGTAATGATATATCATAATATTTTGACTTTTACAAATGTTTACAAATGTATTTTATAAATGTTTATTTACATGCTTTAATTGTTTCCTAACGGTTCGTGTAACCCAGCAGTAAAACGGCCGATCAACCAAAACAGAAGTCATCGTCATGGACCCACTAGCTGCGCAAGCTAGCTCTCCAATCAGCTAAACAGACTCAATAACTCCACAAAGACATTTTTTGGTAAATTTACTGAGAAATTTGTGAAACTGGAAAAATACAAAAAGAAGGCCGTTGTAAGTTAATAATACTAACACAGACACTTGTAAACATATTTGCATATTAGCTAATGCTAAGGCCGCTGGCTTTATTACATTATGATAGCACGTACAAACATGCGTGAAAACACTCCTACAGACATCACACATGGGACGGTTTAGTAAGTAAGAATTGTTTTAGCACGAGTAGAAACGCTATAGACGATCGGAAGACGGAACAACACTTGTACTTCCGGTTCAAAGCTTTAAACAGCAGGAATTCACATTCACCCAGCAGCACCTGCAATGAGCGATCATGTCACAATGTAGCACATTTTGTTGCAGCAAATGTTAGCTTAGTTGATTTAAAGCCGTTGTTTACAACTTTTAGGTGGCAGCCTAGAGGGCGCTAACTTTCCAAAGTGTCGTATGAATCCATCGAGCACGTAAACACACACATTAACTGTGTTTGTTGTCAGCTAATAGTAGCTTTTTGGTTAAGTATAGCTACTAATGTTAAATGTATAGTGATCAAACTGTGGTACTGTATTTAGTTTTTACACTAAAGAATCACCTAATTAAATATTCAAACACAGTGTTACTGTTCAAACTGTGTGTAATGTGGCCAAAAATATTACATATACTTGTTAAATATAGCCTCTGCCTTGTTTTTAATGACTATTTAGGCCTACTGCGCTACTGTATTTTAATGTTGGTCATTATGGTGGTACTTGGGGAGCCACGTTTTACCACTGGCGTAGCGTAACAACAACGTGTGGAGAATGCCTTCGGGCAGACAAGCTACTTTTATTCAATATAATTAGTAATTGTCAAAAAATATAGATGTGGAGGGAGATGTGGCCAGCGCTGCCTGCAGGAGAAAAGGTCACCGCCTCTGTCCATGGTGCTGAGGACAGAGCACCATCAGACGGGGGCGTGGCAGTGCTGACGGCGAGACCAGGAAGCGATGTAGAGGTCACTGGAAGCGGTACCACTGACATACACTTCACAGGAGCCAGGCGTGCGAAGTTGAACAAAGTTTTAATGTACATAAATATTATCAAAGTCTTTTCTACAGCAGAATGTGACTTTTCAATCACGTCCGTATCCTCTCTCCCCTCCTGCTCCCGGCCGCTTACTGTTAAAGACAACAAATGATTAGATTAACACGTACCACCTAGTGAAATCTAATCACCTGCCAGCTGTGTCTCGCCGTCAGCACTGCCACGCCCCCGTCTGATGGTGCTCTGTCCTCAGCACCATGGACAGAGGCGGTGACCTTTGCTCCTGCAGGCAGCTCTGGCCACATCTCCCTCCACAATAGACATTAAAAATACACAGTTTAATTCTAGTAGTGTTGCTAAACCCAACTGGGAACACGCCGTTTGTGTGCCTGTAGCTAAAATGCTAATTAGCGTTTGTCTTTGACTGTACTCATTACATGTACACTGCAACGTCTGCACTTGTAAAGGATACCATACATACATACATGCAATACAATACAATGTGACACAAACGTTAGCAACACAAGCATAGCTATGCTAGCTAGGGTGCTAACATCATAGATATAACTAAACTGTAAAACAAAAAATAAATCTGTAGATAGTACTCAGTCCACAGAATTTTACCGCAGATTTAGTGGTGTTTACACCGAATTACTGTAAATAAATAAAATTGGTTCCACTGGTATTTTATGGTGTAATTCTGGCGGCTGAGCTGCAAGGTTTTTGCCATAAATCCAAAATAGTTTTAATGCTGTAGCAGCCAGTGTTAACGACATGCCTATGTGGCGGCCATCTTAGTGGGGGCCACGTTCCCATTTTAAGGTAATGTGATATGATGCAGTGATTGTTCAAAATAAATCATAAATTGCTTATTTGTGAATCAATTTCCCTGGATTTACTTCATTGAAAACGTGAATACATGCACTATTTATACACAACATTTTTAAAGATTATTACCAATGTCTTTTGTTTCAACTGTCTACAAAAAAGAATACTGGTACTTTGTCCCTACTTGCTGGGGAGAATTGGAACATATATACATATATTTATTTTCCTATTATCTTTATTGAGTAGGAGAAATGGCATTACGTTACAGTGGTGTCCAATTGAACTTACTGTCAAGTTATTTCTTTTTTTTCTTTGTATCCTGCCTGAACTTGGAAAGGCAGAGAAGATCGCAGAGGACGTAATATCAACTCTACTTCAGTATAGATTTTTATGAATTATTATTATTTCACATCTTAATTATTCACGGTAGCTTGTCAGGTTAGGTTGATAAGGTAACAAAGGGCCTTTTTAGGCACCTTTTTTTTTTTTTTAAACTTAAAAAAGGTGTAATAGTTATCCTCAATAATATAATAATATTATACCAGTTTATTTTTTATTTTTTTTGGTTTTAATCATTATTATTATTTATTTTCTGATTGGTAGTGGCAGTGAGTTACCAAATAGTTGTATTACTTTTGTCACTTTCGACTCCAAAATATGATATTTTACATGTGTAAAAATTTTTTCAGATTTAATTTTTAAAATTAAATAGAAATATATTATCATTATAATATCTGTTTCCTGATTGGCTGGCAGAGACCACATGTTTGGTATACTGCCTTATAGTGCCCAATTTAAATGATGTTATCAAATATATTTTACTTTTGTAACTTTTTCCTCAAAAAAATTAATCATTATGTGTATTATAATAATAATAATAATAATAAAAAACGATTATTACAATGTATTTTGTTTCAAATCGTCTAAAAAAAGAATACTGGTACTTTGCTCTCAGCTAAGAGTGGCGTGACGTGTCAGTGACATCTATGGCAAAGTTAGCATATTTGCTCACACACGAGGTGGGCTCACTAAGCTAGGGGCGGATCAGAGGTGATATAATGAGGAAGGAGGGTTATTTTTCTTCATGACATCTCAAAATGCAGGCGTATGAGTGTCTCTTCTTTCAAAAAGTGGATATTTTTCTCAAATTTGGTGTTAATAGGCTCGAGACACTCACATTACTGTTAAAACCTCATTAAAAAGTCACATTTACACATTTAGAATCACATAACCAGAGGTGGGTAGTAATATATATATATATACTACCCACCTCTAGTAGTGTGTGTGTATATATATATATATATATATATATATATATATATATATATATATATATATATATATATATATATATATATATATATATATATATATATATATATATATATATATATATATACACACACTTATATACATATATATGTGTATATATGTATGCATATACATATATACACACACACATGTATATATATATATATATATATATATATATATATATATTTATATACTGAATGTATGTATATATTTATATATATATATATAAATATATACATATATACACACACACTTATATATATATATACATACACATATATATATACAAATATATATATTCAGTACATACTGTACATATATATATATACACACACACATATATACACATACATATACACACATATATATACACGTACATGCATATATACACACATACTGTATACATGAATATATATATATATATATATATATATATATACACACACACGCACACACACACATATATATATATATATATATATATATATATATATATATATATATATATATATATATATATATATATATATATATATATATATATATATATATATATATATATATATATATATATATATATATATATATATATATATATATACATATATATATATATATATATATATATATATATATATATATATATATATATATATATATATATATATATATGGCTCCGGCTCTTTCTGTGTGGAGTTTGCATGTTCTCCCCGTGACTGCGTGGGTTCCTTCCGGGTACTCCGGCTTCCTCCCACCGCCAAAAAACATGCATCTGGGTATAGGTTGACTGACAACACTAAATTGGCTCTAGTGTGTGAATGTGAGTGTGAATGTTGTCTGTCTATCTGTGTTGGCCCTGTGATGAGGTGGCCTTCTGCCAGAGTGCAGCTGGGATAGGCTCCAGCACGCCCCGTGACCCTGAAGGGGACAAATGGTAGAAAATGGATGGATGGATTGATGGATGCATATCTATATACCGTATTTTTCGGACTATAAGTCCCAGTTTTTTTCATAGTTTGGTCGGGGGTGCGACTTATACTCAGGAGCGACTTATGTGTGAAATTATTAACACATTACCGTAAAATATCAAATAATATTATTTAGCTCATTCACGTAAGAGACTAGACGTATAAGATTTCATGGGATTTAGCGATTAGGAGTGACAGACAAACGTTTAGCATGTTCTATATGTTATAGTTATTTGAATAACTCTTACCATAATATGTTACGTTAACATACCAGGCACGTTCTCAGTTGGTTATTTATGCCTCATATAACGTACACTTATTCAGCCTGTTGTTCACTATTCTTTATTTATTTTAAATTGCCTTTCAAATGTCTATTCTTGGTGTTGGGTTTTATCAATTACATTTCCCCCAAAAAAATGCGACTTATACTCCAGTGGGACTTATATATGTTTTTTTTCTTCTTTATTATGCATTTTCGGCAGGTGCGACTTATACTCCGGTGCGACTTATACTCCGAAAAATACGGTATATATATTTGTATTTTGTTATAAGAATCAATTCTTAAAAATACATTTGCAGGCCATCTTCATGCTGTGGAAAAGTTACGTATAAATATTATATCAAATAATACATTGCGAAAATCGGTTTGGTTTGAGAGTCGTTTGTGAATTGAATCGTCACCCCAGGAATCAGAATCGGATCGAAGACGCTGATTAAAAGCAAAGTCAGTTGTAGCTTTCTTTTCATTTAAAGTCATGTATTGTTTGTTTTTGCTATTATTTTGCAAAAGCAAATACAAAATCAAGTGCTTGTTTCGCTATTTCAAGCAACCCCCCCCCGCCCCCCGCTCCCTTTGAATACGCATAATTAACTTCCTTGCCGTTTTAGGCCCTCATCTAGTTCGCCTTCCCGGGCCAACGCCAAGAAAAGCATCGCAGCTCGGCAGCAGAAGCGATTAAGCAAGAGGGGATTACTGGGAATGAGGTCAGACTTGCCGTGAATGAAAAAAAACAACACCGGCGTCTCCACCGGAGGCCGAGTTGCCGAAGCGAGTGGCGCCGGCGAGTAGGAAGAGGACGCTTATATTAGGAGAGGTGTTCCAATCTCGCCTCGCTCCTCCGAGAGCCCTTGCCGTTAAATATTGAAGCGGGAAAAACAGCGAATCCGTATGAAAGATTAAGGGTGCATGGAAATAATGAAGGATTATGGCGGTGCAGGCTGTAACCTGATAGGAAGAATGCAACATTAATGGACGCTCATTAAAACAATGTGCTGCTGTCTGCCCGCTAATACCGCATCAGCCTGCTCGCAGGAAATAAACAAAGCGTCACCTCAGCAAATATGGCGCTTGCAGGGGGTTTCATTGCAATGCAGGATGTCGCCCAATATGGATATACGCAGCACCTTAAATCACATTACCGTGAACAGACTCCATTTTTTTGGCAGGCGGTGAATTATAAAAATGCAAAAGAGACTCGTCTATCTTTTATGAGCGTGGCCCATTTTGAAGCTCGCTCGCAGTGATATTTCGGCCGCGTTTTTAATTATATTTGTGACGAGGTTTCGCCACTCGGCTGCCTCCCCACAATGTGGGCTCCTTTGCCGCGTGACGCCCTGAATGAAATTCAAATGAAAGCCATCCGCTCGTACCAGGTATCAAGAATTGGCAGCGGCGAGGGGGAGAAAAGTGTCGCCGACGAAGAATTTTGGGGGGATTTTGACCTCTCGTGAGAGGCGAGGATTAGGGGCCAATCATCATAATGGGAAAGTCATTGTGTCAGCGGATTATGCAACTATCTTGATTTGCCAGCCAGGAACCTTATATACCAGGGGCCTGGGGGGGTTTGAAATGGAAATAAGGCTGCACATTTTACAATACATTTTTGTATTGACTGGTTGAAAAAAAAACAACACAATAATTATTATCATTATTTTTAGAATTCAATTTTACCAGTGCAATATATACATATATTTATTTTATCATTGTCTTTATTGGGCGGGATAAATGACATTACGCATTACTTATTGTCAAGTTCATTCTTTTTTTTATCCTGCCCGAACTTGGAAAGTCGGAAAAGATTGCAGAGGACGTAATAACAACTCAACTTTATTTATTTTTCATGAATTATTATTAATATTTCACATCTTGATTATTCATGGGTGGCAGGTTGGTCAAAAGATAGGACTCAGATGCGGAGTAGGGATTAATTCGGCAGGCTTTTATTTTGAAAGCTTCCTTTCACCTCCAGAGTCAGGGCAATTCAGTATAGGCTATAACTAAACTAGCCAGCGAAAAAGGTTCCAAAAAAAAAGTAAAAACCGAAAAGGAGGAAAACACAAAAACAATAACACACTATACTTGGCGCCGTATATTCTATGACATTTATTATAAACAAAAAACGCTCCAACAGGAGGAAGAAACAATGGCTATGAAACTTCTACACTGTCTCTAATCCAGTGGTGTCCAAAGTGTGGCCCGGGGGCCATTTGCGGCCCGCAGCTAATGTTTTACCGGCCCGCAGAACATCATTCTAAAAATACTAAAACATGTTTAAAATAAAAGAGCAAATAGGTGAAATGCAATCAGAAAAAGTTGCATTGTTGAATCTAATACTTTTTTATTTATTTATAATTTATCAAAATCATTGGTTCTTTAACTTTAACTTTAACTTAAAAAATAATAATGAATCAAAATCAATGTTGCTATGAATTATTGACTGATTTTAGGACAAAAAGGACATAAATACAAATAAAAAAACATGGAAAATATGAAAATTATTGCAAAAAAATACATACTAATTATATACTAATACTAATTATTATATTGATTGTTATTATGAATGTACTAAACTAATTACATTATATTTTATCTGAAGCTATAGAGATTTAAGTGTTTATTGTAAAAAAAAAAAAAAAAAAAAGCAACCAAAAAAAAGCATCACCTTTTTGAGTGGGGCACTTTTGGATCCCCAATAATTTTATTGGAATTAAAAAAATAAATGTTGCTATTAATTATTGACCTATTTAGGGATCCAATTACTTCACATCAAATATTCCACTTTGAAAATATTTTTGGGAAAAATACTGTATATTTTATATTTTTGCCCCAAAAAATAGGATTTTGACAAAAAGCTCATAAAATGTTAAAAAAAAAAAAAAAAATATATATATATATATATATATATATATATATATATATATATATATATATATATATATATATATATATATATATATATATATATATATATATATATATATATATATATATATATATATTTGAAGTTGATCAAACTTCAAATATGAAGTTGAATTAGAGATTCAAGCGTTTAATAAAATATAAATAATATATGACTTATTTTTAACCTTTTTTAAGACTGAAACCCTTCTGGGTCCCTAACACCTAACTTGAGGGAGGCCCAAAGGTTAAAAAAAAAAAAAGTGTATGTTGTATAGGTTTTGGAAAATGAAATTATATCAAAATGGCCCCCGCGTGCTTTGATTTTTAAGTGCGCGGCCCTCGGTGGAAAAAGTTTGGACACCCCTGCTCTAATCTAATAAAGGTTAACAAAAAATGTCACTCAAAAAATTGAGGAAAAGGAAGAACTGTAAGAAACACTGAAAACTCACCACTTTGGCTGAAAAACTAAATAACACAAAATCACTGCTGAGGAGGAGAAAAAGAAAACTCAAAATATCAACGAAGGAATACAGGATCCAGGTATTCAAACACCAGATGAGGCAAGGCATGGACAGGAAGCTAGAGAGGCACGAATAAACGAGACAATCTGGCACAGAACAAAGGGAGGCGTGGGCTTATAAAACACATGAGGGTAATGGGGAACAGGTGGAAACAATCAGGGGTCAGGGATTACGTCAGACTGATGACACAGAAGGAAGGGCAAGTAACCTGAAACGAGAGAAGTTACTTTTCAAACTAAAACATGCAATTCACAAGACAGAAGAAACCAAGACAAGACATCCCTTACCGCGGTGTGACAGTGGGAGCTTGTCAGGTTAGGTTGATTAAAAAAAACATGTTTAAATTACCTTTTCTTTTGCAACTTAAAAAAGGTGTAATAGGTATCCTCATTAATATAATATTATACCAGTTTTTTGTTCATTTTATTATTATTATCTTTATTTTCTGATTGGCAGTGGCAGTGAGTTACCAAATATTTATTACTTTTGTCACTTTCCCCCCAAAATATAATATTTCACATGTGTAGCATTTTTTTCAGATTTAATTTGAAGAGAAAAATTAATATATTATCATTATAGTATCTGTACCCTGGTTGGCTGGCAGAGACCACATGGTTGTTCTACTTGCCTTATAGTGCCCAACTTATTTTACATTTGTAAAATAATTAACCATTACAATATACAATATTATATGTGTAATATTTTTACCACTTTATTGGATAATTTTGCGAATCCCAATAAAATTATTATTATCTTTATTTTCTAATTGGCTGGGAGAGATCACATGGTCCTTGTACCGCATTACAATGAACTTTGTGGCGACTAATTGAACTTAACTTAAGTTTGTTCCTTAATATAAATTATTTACTGCCAATATGTTCCCAGCAGGCACTTTTAAAAGTGACTTTGAAACAACGTTGCAAAATAGTTGTATTTGTAAATGGAGACAACATTGTTGGTTGGGAAATGAACACATTTCAATGGTCAAATCAACGTCACAACCTGACATTGAGTAGATGTTGTCAAAAAGCATGTTGTTTCAACGTTGTACTTGTGTTGTAGAATATTGGTTGGGAAATGACCAAAATTAAACGGTCAAATCAACGTCATAACCCAACATTGATTAAACGTTGCCAAAAAGTTATGTTTGAGTTGCTCAACGTCAGGATCTAATTCCACAAGCCTGCTGGGTATGGCTTTTGTTACTCTTTCTTACATTTATTTTAATATTTTACATATGTGATATTTTTCTCACCTTATTTGATCAATTTATGCTAGTTTTATTATTATTGCTCCAAAGCATTCACACATATGGTTTTCTACAACAAAATTCATCTATTTATTATTCAACTTCTTCAACTTCTTCTTCTCCAGATTTTGTTGCTCTCTACCTTCCATTTTTCACCCGATTCAAACCGTTCCAACTTCAAACTGTTCAGCCTATTCGGGAATCGCGGGCTTTCCCTTGAAAAATTCCCCAAATTCCCAGATTTCCAAGAATTCCAGGTTTTACGGGACATTTTTCCCCTTAAAAATGAATTGGCCATTTTTCAAAAGTCCACCATTTCCACATTTTTCAACCAATTCAAACTATTCCCCCTTCAACATATTCCACTCATCCTGGACATTCATACAATGATTTTTCCAAGTTCAAAAACATTCCAGGAATTCCCAGAATTGCCCTTTTTTCAAACCCTTTTTTGACCCTTTTTTCCGGCGACCCCATTTTTCAACCCACTTCAACCGTTTCACCGTCCAAACATTCCTCTTAATCAGGACAAAAAACAAAGTTCTTTTTTGAACTGGAAAAATTCCCAGTTTTCCTGAAATTCCAGGAATTCCATAATACCATTTCTGAATTAAAAATGTTACTTCTTGAACATTTCTCGACCGTTTTGAAAAGTTCCAACACCAACCAACCATTTCAACTCATTCAGAACAGTCAAGTCCTTTAACTTTCCCCGAAATTCCCAAATTTCCACAACTCCCACATTTTTTATCCGATTCAAACTGTTCCAACTTCAAAATATTCAGCCTGTTCAAAATTGTGTGCTCTCGTTCAACAATTAAAAAAAAATTCCAAGAATCCCCAATTTTTCGGGACATTTTCCCCATTCATTTTTTTAAACTTCCACAATTAGCACATTTTTCAACCTATTCAAACCATACCAACATCAATACATTCAACTCATCCAACTAACACTTCCCCAAGTTCTAAACCAAATTTAGTTTTTCCTGAAAATTCAAACTCTTCAACATTCAAACCATTGCAACGTTCAAACTATTCTTACATTCATATTACATTTTGTCAGCATTCCAGTTCAACTTCAGCATTAGAGCATTCACACGCAATTCCTTCAGGAATTACCTCATCCAGTTATCTTTGTTTTCTGATTGGCTGGGATCTCTCCCCACATGGCCCTTCTACTGCATCACAGTGAGCCTTGTGGTGACTAATATAAATGATGTTACTAATTGTTCATTACTTTAATCTACTGCAAGATAAAATAAAATATACTTTTGTCACTCTTTCCCCCAAAACTCATTATATTTACTATACTAATTTACATGTTTTAATAATTTTTTATGGGCAGGTTACCAAATATTAGAGCTGTGAATCTTTGGGCACCGCACGATTCGATTCTTGGAGGTAACAATTCGATTCAGAATCGATTCTTGAGTTATGGTTGCCCTCAGAGGGCCGCATTTAACAATGAGTAATATATGAATATACATGTATATATATATAATACATTAACAATATATTTTTTTACATAAGCTGCAAAAAAAATATTTAAATTTTACTTTAAAAACTGGCAGCTCAGTCACCAGAATTTTACAGTAAAAGCAGTGTTTTTTTTTTTTTTACAGCATATAAAAAGAATTAATAAATGGAATGAAATGGAAACAATACCACTGTTTTTAGCGGTAAAATTCAAGTAACAGAGATGCTAGTTTGTTTGTTTTTTACCGTAAAATCTTGTTTTAATGTTTTTTTTGTTAGTTTTTTAATGTTTTAGTGTCTTACTGTATGTGGAAAAAACAGTACCAAAGTTGATTTAATGGTAAAAAATGTAATCGTAAAATCTACTGTCAATATTACAGTCTACAACAGGGGTCACCAACCTTTTTGAAACCAAGAGCTACTTCTTGGGTACTGATTAATGCGAAGGGCTACCAGTTTGATACACACTTCAATAAATTGCCAGAAATAGCCAATTTGTTCAATTTACCTTTAACTCGATGTTATTATTAATAATTAATGATATTTACACTTAATTGAACGGTTTAAAAGAGGAGAAAACACGAAAAAAATGACAATTAAATTTTGAAACATAGTTTATCTTCCATTTCGACTCTTTAAAATTCAACCGAAAAAAAGAAGAGAAAAACTTAAAAAAAGAATTTATGGAGCATCATTAGTCATTTTTCCTGATTAAGATAATTTTAGAATTTTGATTAAATAGGTTAAAATCCAATCTACACTTTGTTAGAATATATAACAAATTGGACCAAGCTATATTTCTAACAAAGACAAATCATTATTTCTTCTAGATTTTCCAGAACAAAAATTTTAAAAGAAATTCAAAATACTTTGAAATAAGATTTAAATTTGATTCTACAGATTTTCTAGATTTGCCAGAATAATTTTTTGGAATTTTAATCATGATAAGTTTGAAGAAATATTTCACAAATATTCCTCGTCGAAAAAAACAGAAGCTAAAATGAAGAATTAAATTAAAATGTATTTATTATTCTTTACAATAAAAAAAATAAATTTACTTGAACATTGATTTAAATTGTCAGGAAAGAAGAGGAAGGAATTTAAAAGGTAAAAAGGTATATGTGTTTAAAAATCCTAAAATCATTTTAAGGTTGTATTTTTTCTCTAAAATTGTCTTTCTGAAAGTTATAAGAAGCAATATAAAAAAATGTATGAATTTATTTAAACAAGTGAAGACCAAGTCTTCAAAATATTTTCAAATTCTATTTGAGTTTTGTCTCTGATAGAATTAAAAATGTCGAGCAAAGCGAGACCAGCTTGCTAGTAAATACATACAATTTAAAAAATAGAGGCAGCTCACTGGTAAGTGCTGCTCTTTGAGCTATTTTTAGAACAGGCCGGCGGGCTACTCATCTGGTCCTTACGGGCTACCTGGTGCCCGCGGGCACCGCGTTGGTGACCCCTGGTCTACAATTTGATTGATAATTTGTTTTGAAATCATAAGTCAAGCAGATATTTAAGTACAGTATTTATCTTTATTTTAGTTCAAGTTAAAAGTTAAAGTACCAATGATTGTCACACACACACTAGGTGTGGTGAAATTTGTCCTCTGCTTTTGACCCATCCCCTTGTTCACCCCCTGGGAGGTGAGGGGAGCAGTGAGCAGCAGCAGTGGCCGCGCTCGGGAATAATTTTGGTGAATTTACCCCCAATTCCAACCCTTGATGCTGAGTGTCAAGCAGGGAGGTAATGTGTCCCATTTTTGTAGTCTTTGGTATGACTCGGCCGGGGTTTGAACTCACGACCTGCCGATCTCAGGCCGGACATTCTAACCACAAGGGAAATATTTTTGCAATACGTGATAATATAATATTTTGACTTTGATAATATTGAATTTTTCAAAGATATATTTTTGCAGTACGTGATAATACAATATTTAGATTTTGATAATATTGAATTTTTCAAAGATATGCAATTGCATGCATTACATGATTTTTAAAGTCAAAAGGGAAAGAACTAATATATTTAGTAAGAAAAAGGCCATGGGCCTTGAGTTTGACACCTCTGATCTTCATCAACAATATCATTTGCCTGAGTGGCTGAAGTAGACAAAAAAAATAAAATAATAATAATATATATATATATATATTTTTTAATCGATTAAGAATCGTTACAAATAAGAATCGTGAAAATCTACTTTGTTTGGGGACGGTGTGGCGCAGTTGGGAGAGTGGCCGTGCCAGCAACTTGAGGGTTCCTGATTCAATTCCCACTTTCTTCCAACCTCGTCACGTCCGTTGTGTCCTTGAGCAAGACACTTCACCCTTGCTCCTGATGGGTCGTGGTTAGGGCCTTGCATGGCAACTCCCGCCATCAGTGTGTGAATGTGTGTGTGAATGGGTGAATGTGGAAATAACCCATTTAGCTTGACACCCCTCCTAAATACGGTGTTCTGCACTGTAAAAGGCTACGTATGGAAGCAAAGTTGCATGTTTGGAAGCCCCCTCAAGCTTGTTTTTTCATGATAATTTAGTATGTTTTTGAACAAAACGAAACACATTAAATTGGCCAAATTCATTAACTGCAAATAGTTTTCTTATTTACTATTTGATGTAAGTATATTCCGGAAGAGAGCACCGCACATTTACTAATTTTTGCACTTAATTCAGCTGACCTAGCATAAAGCAACGACACGTTAACATTTCTGCCTCCATTAGCGCACCTCCTACCTGACACCTTCCTCCTCGCCCACCATTCTGCTGCCATTATGAATCCTAATGCAGCCCCCTGTGATTGAAGGGAGCCATTACAATAGGTCACGGGGCTGATAACAGCGCCGGGTGTCGACACGGCCGTCAGCCCGGGTGACAGCAGCATATTGAACGCGGGTTAAAAGTTAACAAAACGATCAGAAGCGTGCACAGATACGAAAATAAGCGTGCGAGAAAGCGGAAACCGGAAAGTGCTGCTGAGTGCAATAAGAATATCAATGATTAGTTGACTACTTTAAGTTAAAATTAAAGTACCAATGATTGTTACACACACACTAACAAGGTGTGGTGAAATGTGCCCTCTGCATTTGACCCATCCCCTTGTTCACCCCCTGGGAGGTGAGGGGAGCAGTGAGCAGCAGCGGTGGTCGCGCCCGGGAATGATTTTTGGTGATTTAACCCCCAATTCCAACCCTTGATGCTGAGTGTCAAACAGGGAGGTAATGGGTCCTGAACTCACAACCTACCGATCTCAGGGCGTACATTCTAACCACTGGGCCACTGAGTAAATCCTCATCTTTTTTGTAGAAGCATAACAAATTTCAGACCTCTGTAAAAAAATTGAGTTTTCAGCCGTGGTTAGCATGTGGCTACTAGCTATAGGACGTAGCTCCAAAAATGCTAGTGCTGCGATGCTAATGTGCGTGATCGCGCGAACCATCCCATTCTCATGTCATGGTGGCTTTGTTATGAAACGTGTTGGTCTTAATCAGAACCAAATAAATACATGTACTCTTGTCGGGTGCAGTTTTAGATTCGGACAAATTCATCGTCAAATTGTGACATTTTCAAATCAGGACATTGAGAGCCTTAACTCGAAGGATAGCATGGTTGTAAAGTTAAGGTACCAACGATAGTCACACACACTCTAGGTGTGGTGAAATCAACCTCTGCATTTGACCCGTCCCCTTGTTCAACCCCTGGGGGGTGAGGTGAGCAGTGAGCAGCAGCGGTGGCCACGCCCGGGAATGATTTAACCCCCAATTCCAACCCTTGATGCAGAGTGCCAAGCAGGGAGGTAATGGGTCCCATTTTTGTAGTCTTTGGTAGAGATGTCCGATAATATCGGACTGCCGATATTTTCGGCCGATAAATGCTTTAAATTGTAATATTGGAAATGATCGGTATCGGTTTCAAAAAGTAAAATTTATGACTTTTTAAAACGCCGCTGTACGGAGTGGTACACGGACGTAGGGAGAAGTACAGAGCGCCAATAAACCTTAAAGGCACTGCCTTTGCGTGCCAGTCCAATCACATAATATCTACGGCTTTTCACACACACAAGTGAATGCAAGGCATACTTGGTCAACAGCCATACAGGTCACACTGAGGGTAGCCGTATAAACAACTTTAACACTGTTACAAATATGCGCCACACTGTGAACCCACACCAAACAAGAATGACAAACACATTTCGGGAGAACATCCGCACCGTAACACAACATAAACACAACAGAACAAATACCCAGAACCCACTAACTCTTCCGGGACGCTACAATATACACCCCCGCTACCCCCTACCACTCTCCACCTCAACCCCGCCCACCTCAACCTCCTCATGCATGTCCCAAATTCCAAGCTGCTGTTTTGAGGCATGTTAAAAAAAACAATGCACTTTGTGACTTCAATAATAAATATGGCAGTGCCATGTTGGCATTTTTTTCCATAACTTGAGTTGATTTATTTTGGAAAACCTTGTTACATTGTTTAATGCATCCAGCGGGGCATCACAACAAAATTAGGCAGAATAATGTGTTAATTCCACGACTGTATATATCGGTATCGGTTGATATCGGAATCGGTAATCAAGAGTTGGACAATATCGGAATATCGGATATCGGCAAAAAAGCCATTGTCAGACATCTCTAGACTCAACCAGGGTTAGAACTCAGGACCTACCGATTTTAGGGTGGACACTCTAACCCAGGGGTCACCAACGCGGTGCCCGCGGGCACCAGGTAGCCCGTAAGTACCAGATGAGTAGCCCGCTGGCCTGTTCTAAAAATAGCGCAAATAGCAGCACTTACCAGTGAGCTGCCTCTATTTTTTACATTTTATTTATTTACTAGCAAGATGGTCTCGCTTTGCTCGACATTTTTAATTCTAAGAGAGACAAAACTCAAATAGAATTTGAAAATCCAAGAAAATATTTTAAAGACTTGGTCTTCACTAACTGACAAAGAAACAGATAACAGATTTGGTGTCCAGTTCAAAGTGTGACATGATTTATTTAAAAATTCGAGAGTTGACTTTTGTATTTTACATGAGTTATTATTTGTACAAACATGGTGCAAAGTAATTCATGATTTGTTAAAACATGTTAGTGGCTAGCTAGTTAAAATGGGATATTGTGATTTGACAAGACTGTCTTAGAAGTGATCATTTGAAAATGTTCAATTTGAAAAATGTGCACTTAGAGAAAATATAAA
This sequence comes from Entelurus aequoreus, assembly GCF_033978785.1. Classification (NCBI taxonomy): domain Eukaryota; kingdom Metazoa; phylum Chordata; class Actinopteri; order Syngnathiformes; family Syngnathidae; genus Entelurus; species Entelurus aequoreus. The sequence continues at coordinate 60,763,179 of NC_084739.1, forward strand.
AATAAAGTGTTGCATATTGATATTTATCTGTTTCTATATATATTTATTGTGAGAAATCATTAAGATGATCAGTGTTTCCACAAAGTTAAATATCATTAATTATTAATAATACCATAGAGTTAAAGGTAAATTGAGCAAATTGGCTATTTCTGGCAATTTATTTAAGTGTGTATCAAACTGATAGCCCTTCGCATTAACCAGTACCCAAGCAGTAACTCTTGGTTTCAAAAAGGTTGGTGACCCCTGCTCTAACCACAAGGCCACTGAGCAGGTTATAGATAAGCACAGTGGGCCGTAAACATTCCAAGAGACCTCCTATGACACCGTCCCTCCACGTTGACGCCGCACATTCCAATAATACAATCGTCTCGCGTTTATGGTGATAAAGGAATTTCTGCAAGGTAGGATTAATAGTTAAAAATCGTGCAGTTAAAGCATAAAAAAAGAGTTTTATTTTTTACAGGATTAGAACACTCTAAACATGAAATTATAGCCATGTAGTCACCTTTACACTCATTTCACCCGATATAGTAGCCTTAAGTCAGGGGTGTCCAAACTTTTTCCACTGAGGGCCGCACACTGAAAAATCAAAGTAAGCGGGGGCCATTTTGATATTTTTTATTTTAAAAACCAATAAAATATATGTATAAAAAAGATACATTTAGGCCTCCACTCAGACTTGATCCCGGGGACCCCAAAAGGTTTTGGTCAAAAAAAATATTACAAATGTGTCATTATTTAGAATTATTATTATTATTATTATTATTATTATTCAAGGTTTAAATCTCTAGATCAACATTAGGTCTATCTGTCAATATAACGCTTTCAAAGATTTAAGTTGTATGCCATTTTTGTCAAGGAAAACCGTGTTTTTTTATGGAAAAAAACACAAAATATGCAATATTTTCCCCCAATAAAATTTTAAAGTGGAATATTTGAGATTATATAATAATTGGAGTCTTAAAAAGGTCAATAACTCATAACAACATTGATTTTAATTCATTATTTTTTTGAGCAATGACACTTAAAAAAAAAAAAGTCCCACTAAAATTATTGGGGATCCAAAAGGGTACTGCTCAGTAAAGTTAAATAAAATAAATCCAACATTTTTTAAAACTTTTACCACAATAGTCTCAAGATCAACTTCAGATCTATCCGTCAATTATACGTTTTATTGTTGTTTTTGTTTTTTGTTTGTTCGTTTTAGGCCCTTCTTTAAAAAACTTTGTTTTTTAAATGGCAACCAAAAAATATGCAACATTTCCCACCAAAATATCTCAAAGTGGAATATTTAATGTGAAGTAAATGGAGCCTTGAATAGGTCAATAATTCATAATGACATTGATTTTGATTCATTATTATTTTTTAAAGAAAGAAACAGCCTGCATGGCAGCTTTGTGTTATTAGAGTAAATAATGCAACATTTTCTTGTTACATTTCACCTGTTTGCCATTTTATACCACTGTTTATGTTTTTTTATTTTTTTATTTCGTATTTTTAGAATGTGCCGTGGGGTCGTTAAAAAATTACCTGCGGGCCGCAAATGGCCCCCGGGCCGCACTTTGGACACCCCTGCCTCAAGTGGATTCTAATCTAAATTACGGTACTCACCAGAGGATCGTCTAAGTGTTGCTGCAATGGTCTTCACCCGGCCACTACAACACGGCGACTACATGGAAATACTTCTTTTTTTTTGTGTTTGGTTTTTTGTTTTGTCCAGCTTCTCAGGCAAATCATATTGTGGATGTAGATGCCCATATCGGCTGTACAAATTTACTTTACAAAAGAGAAGTGTGGGATACTTCTATTGTTGCCTTATTTGTATTTGACTTTATTAAATGGATGTATATTAATATTTGGTGCAGCCGGGCCGGAGCAGGAGGGGATAGAAAGACAAAAAAAAAGGAAGACAGAGGGGGGAATTTTTGGGGACAAAACGGGGATAAGACAGAGAGACAAAAACAACAGCAAACACAAAAACAACAACAACAACAACAACAATAGAACAACATCAGCAAATAGGATATGTACAAATGTGATAGTAAAAGTGATAGCAAAGAAGCAGTTAGTGAAATAAATAACAATACAGAAATGACAATGAGCATTATTACACTACAAATGGAGCAATACAAATACCAATAGAAATAGCGCTATTGATAATGAATAATAACAATAATTTACCTCTATTATCAACAATACAATTGTTCAAATGCAACAATACATATACTGTATGTAATGATAACTTGAAATGCAAAAGAAAGCAGATAAATGGAGGGGTAGAAACAGAAGCAGATTATATTAACCTTGTAGATTGTTATAGTAACAATAGGTTAGGCTTTGTCAGTGTGCCATGTGTTACCCAGTTTACCCTAGGGCGGGGGTCGGCAACCCGCGGCTCTAGAGCCGCATGCGGCTCTTTAGCGCCGCCCTAGTGGCTCTCTGGAGATTTTTCAAAAATGTATGAAGAATGGAAAAAGATGAGGGGAAAAAAAATCAATTTTTTTGTTTTAGTATGGTTTCTGTAGGAGGACAAACATGACACAAACCTCCGTAATTGTTTTAAATCACACTGTCTGTATTAAATATGCTTCACTGATTCAAGTATTTGGCGAGCGCCGTTTTGTCCTACTTATTTTGGCGGTCCTTGAACTCACCGTATAGTCTGTTTACATGCATAACTTTCTCCGACTTTCTAGGACGTGTTTTATGCCACTTCTTTTTCTGTCTCATTTTGTCCACCACACTTTTAACGTTGTACATGAGTGCACAAAGGTGAGTTTTGTTGATGTTATTGACTTGTGTGAAGTGCTAATCAGACATATTTGGTCACTGCATGACTGCAAGCTAATCGATGCTAACATGCTATTTAGGCTAGCTATATGTACATATTGCATCATTATGCCTAATTTATAGCTATATTTGAGCTAATTTAGTTTCCTTTAAGTCCTCTTAATTAAATTTATATCTCATGACACATGTAATATGGCTTTTAATTTTTTGCGGCTCCAGACAGATTTGTTTTTGTTTTTTTGGTCCAATATGGCTCTTTCAACATTTTGGGTTGCCGACCCCTGCCCTAGGGTAACACTCAGTCCCACTGTCAGACACGGCACAGGAGCCCAGTGTGCAGGTTTTAACAAGGTTTTTAATAATCACAAGGTTTTAAATAAAGTTCTCTCTCCAGCAGGACGCAACTTTTCAGCCACGTCCGTATCCTCCTCCCCTCCTGCTACCGGCCGCTTACTGTTAAAGACAACAGATGATTAGATTAACACGTACCACCTGTGAAATCTAATCACCTACCAGCTGTGTCTCGCCGCCAGCACTGCCACGCCCCCCGTCTGATGGTGCTCTGTCCTCAGCACCATGGACAGAGGCGGTGACCTTTGCTCCTGCAGACAGCGCTGGCCCCACCTCCCTCCACATATATGTTTGATGAAACATGATTATATGCATGTTATGTACAGTATGTGTATATGTATGTTTATACAGTATACATATACAGTATGTGTGTATACGTATAATGGGTAATTCCTCTAAGTTAGAACTGGGTTTCCATGTGCTGAAACCACAAGGGGAAGTTGTTCTGCCAAAAGTTGGTCCACATGACAGTCAGAGCCGTGTTGTTTGCATTCCGTGTTGTTAGCATTCGGCGTGCCGAAGGTCCACCAATGTCACGTGGAGCTGGTGGTGTCGAAGATGCCGATAGCTGGTACGTCTAAATCTCGCATTTGAACATGCCCACGTCAAAAGCTAACCAATGGGTAGATGTGTTATTGATGAGGCAGGTGTCGAAGATGAAGTGCATCAAAAAGTTGCTCTGCCAAACTTGATTGTCGCAATGACGATAGCGCCCAAATTAGCCGCCGTCTTGTTGTTAGCATTGTTCACCCTTAACCCGGTGAACATTTGTATTGATCGCCTCAAGATAATAATAGAAAATCAGTCCAATACTGATATACGACTTAATTTAATACCGTCATTTCTTGACTACCCAGCACACTTAAATACAGTCCGGCGTTTTCGCTTTTGGCCTGGCCCATTTAATCCGTTTTGTTCCATGCTGCAGCTGTTTCCTTTTCAATGTTGACCCTCTTCAGATTTGGGGCTGCGTTTTGTCCTTACCCAGGATGAGGGTGAGTGCAAAACGTGCTAAATGGCTGTCTGAATGATCGTGTGAGTGTGTTGGATTTAATGTGAAAAATTTCATTGGTCCACTGGCACCCGTTCATTGATAATTTCATTGGTCATTGGCGGCATGTAAAACTTGTTAACTTGGAAAATCCATAAATTAGCAGCTTATCGTCCGGAAATGACAGTCCTTATTTTAGGCCAAAAAAATTTAGAATATAAAAAAAAATATTTGTTAAATCCACGATGTAGTGAAACCCATTCAAAGATAATAGGCTGGGATTTGTATTATTGCACAATTCTCTGTTGTAATGTTTTGCTACTTAACTTTGTTAACTGAGTGCGTCAAAACATTAGAAACAGCTCGTAAAATAAAACTGTTATTTATTTATGGTCTTAGATTGTGTATGTGTCCAAAGTGATGAGCGGAAGTGTCGATTCCCATCATGCCTGCAAATTGTTGTGTGTTAGCGCTTAGCTGCTAATTTTGTGTTCATGTTGCACTAGGTCAGTTCTTCAAAGTCTTTGGGGAACCTGCGAAAACAACATGCTCATTGTAGCTATTAATCTTTAATTTCCTCATTTCAATCCAATCCAATTCACTTAATTTGTATAGCACATTTAAACAACAAACATTTTTCCAAAGTGCTGCACAACAATATTAAAAACATGATTCAAATATCATCCTTAGCTCCACCAATGACTGAATAAAAACAAAATTAATTCATATAAAACCAACATAAAAATACATATGATTAAAAACGATTTTAAAGGGTAAAACCAATTAAAACAATAAATACAAATACACATTTTAAAAACACAGAGGACCACACAACTCACGTAGTGAATAAAAGTGGGTCTTAAGTGGGTCTTTCATTAATGATAAAATAAAAATAAAAATCATCACAAATTGTTTCAGCAATTTTTGTTTTGTAGGTCAAAGTGTTTTATATATTGTGAGTTAAAGGCCTACTGAAACCCACTACTACCGACCACGCAGTCTGATAGTTTATATATCAATGATGAAATCTTAACATTGCAACACATGCCAATACGGCCGAGTTAACTTATAAAGTGCAATTTTAAATTTCCCGGGAAACTTCCGGTTGAAAACGTCTATGTATGATGACGTTTGCGCGTGACGTCAATGGTTGAAACGGAAGTATTCGGACACATTGTATCCCAATACAAACAGCTCTGTTTTCATCGCAAAATTCCACAGTATTCTGGACATCTGTGTTGGTGAATCTTTTGCAATTTGTTTAATGAACAATGCAGACTGCAAAGAAGAAAGCTGTAGGTGGGATCGGTGTATTAGCGGCTGGCTGCAGCAACACAACCGGGAGGACTTTGAGTTGGAGAGCAGACGCGCTACTGTCCTCACCTTGACTTCCTCCGTCTGCGGGCCACCGAGCGCATCGATGATCGGGTGAAGTCCTTCGTCGCGCCGTCGATCGCTGGAACGCAGGTGAGCACGGGTGTTGATGAGCAGATGACGGCTGGCGTAGGTGGATAGCTAATGTTTTTAGCATAGCTCTGTCAGGTCCCGTAGCTAAGTTAGCTTCAATGGCGTCGTTAGCAACAGCATTGCTAGGCTTCGTCCGGTGGTACAGTATTAACCGTGTGGTTACAGGTCCAGAGTTTGGTAGTATTGTTGATCTTCTGTCTATCCTTCCAGTCAGGGGCTTATTTTTTTTGTTTCTATCTGCATTTAAGCACGATGCTATCACGTTAGCTCCGTAGCTAAAGTGCTTCCCCGATGTATTGTTGTGGAGATAAAAGTCACTGTGAATGTCCATTTTGCGTTCTTGACTCTCATTTTCAAGAGGATATAGTATCTGAGGTGGTTTAAAATACAAATCCGTGAGCCACAATAGAAAAAGGAGAAAGTGTGGAATCCAATGAGCCCTTGTACCTAAGTTACGGTCAGAGCGAAAAAAGATACGTCCTGCACTGCATTCTAGTCCTTCACTCTCACGTTCCTCATCCACAAATCTTTCATGCTCGCTCAAATTAATGGGGTAATCGTCGCTTTCTCGGTCCGAATCGCTCTCGCTACTGGTGTAAACAATGGGGAAATGTGAGGAGCCTTTCAACCTGCGACGTCACGCTACTTCCGGTACAGGCAAGGCTTTTTTTATCAGCGACCAAAAGTTGCGAACTTTATCGTCGATGTTCTCTACTAAATCCTTTCAGCAAAAATATGGCAATATCGCGAAATGATCAAGTATGACACATAGAATGGACCTGCTATCCCTGTTTAAATAAGAACATTTCATTTCAGTAGGCCTTTAAGCTTGCTGGGGAACTGCACTTCTTTGGGAATTTCTTTTATTTCACAGTCACACTGGTTACATTTTTTTAGCCAAAAAAAGTTCATTGATTTCGTTCGGAAAATTTTTCTCTACATCGTATCGTCACTCACTAACTCTGAATGGAATCGAATCGTTACACCCCTGGTAGATTCCCTGTGTGTGTGTGACTTACCTTTGTCCATCCATCTCTTTCCGCTTATCCGAGGTCAGGTTGCGGGGGCAGCAGCCTAAGCAGAGAAGCACAGGCTCAAGAGCGCCACAAGTACGTTTGTAAATGTACATCATTTAATGTACAAATGATGGGTTATACTTGTATAGCGCTTTTCTACCTTCAAGGTACTCAAAGCGCTTTGACGCTATTTCCACATTCACAGACTGATGGCGGGAGCTGCCATGCAAGGCCCTAACCACGACCCATCAGGAGCAAGGGTGAAGGGTCTTGCTCAAGGACACAACGGACGGGACGAGGTCGGTAGAAGGTGGGGATTGAACCAAGAACCATCAGGTTGCTGGCACGGCCACTCTCCCAACCGCGCCACGCCGTCCCCAAATGGTATCAAAATGACAGCCGCATCCCTCAGTGAGTAGAAAAGGTTTGGACAGCCCTCCCTGCAGGTGTTTCTCATTGTTGTTATTAATGAACTTGGCCCCTTTCCATCATTTTAATCAATATTCAATCACTGTTGCTGATTGTGTTACATTCCATAATAATAATAATCATAATAACTCTTTATTTGCTGTTTTATAATTGGCCCAGCCCCCCCGCCCTCCGGCCCCCGCCCTCCCTGTTGTCATCACACCTGCTGACAGAATGTAAAACATGGCTGCCCAATGAAGTCCTCGGCGGTGCGACTCCATTAAAACGTCGCCGTGTGATACCAATCTGCAACTTTATTATTGCCCACGCTCCCCCCGCCCCGCTTCTCACCGCCGCTCTCCATTGTGTATTATCAGAAAACACACAGTCATTAAAAAGCATTTGACCTTTTTGTAGCGAGCGCGGAGAAATTAGCCCCGCTGTCGCCCCCCAACCCCCGTCCTCGCCAAGCATGCGAATAAATCACTTGACTGCCAATTGTAATGAAACTCCTCCTATACACTCCGAGTGGCGCTCGCTTGGCTCTGCCTCGACGGCGCCCGAGGAGAGGAAGATAGCGGCGTAATTAAATGTTACATCTGCCAATTGTCTCACGGCGGCGGCGAGCAGGCCGAGGAGGCGAGGGAGGGAGGCTAAGAGGAGGCAAGGGAGGAGACAAGTGGAGGTGAGACAATGAGGGGGAGACGACAGGTAGACAGACAAATAAGACTCTTGGTCTCCGTGTCATGGTGCTAGTCTCTTATTGATTTGGTGTGTGTGTGTGTGTGTGTGTCTGTGTGTGTTTTCTTGTATTTATACCCCTCTTGAGACATCAACAAGAGACATCTAATAGAGAATGTCTCATTAGCACCTCTGGTGGTGGAGTCTATCAAAATGAGGGTGGTCACAAAAAGGAGGGATTTTTCAAATGGACTGTGTGTCGGTTTTAATAGTGCTCCCCGTCTTGTCAACAAATGAAATAACAAGTGTGTGTAAAAATTTGAAGTGCTCCCCCTCTGGCCAACAGATGTAATAACAAGTGTGTGTAAGAAAGTGAAATGCGCCCCTTTTGGCCAAAATTAATTTAAAAAATAAAAACATTTGTATAGAGACATACTGTAATAACTTGAAGTAAATAATGAAGATTAAAAACCAATTACCAACAAAAAATTCAACGAAAATTTGTTTTAAAAAAAATATTTTTCTCACAATGTGTCGACTTTTTTCTTAAAAAATTGGGAACAATTTCTCATATTCTTTCTGTTTCTGTAACATTGCAAGATTGTCTTGAAAAATTATAACTTTTTTATGTAAAATTATAACTTTTTAATGCAAAATGGTGACATTTGTCATATAAAATTCAGACTTTTATCATAATATTGCGAAATTTTTTGTTGTTGTAAAATACTGACATTTTTTGAGTAAAATTGTGATTTTTTCATAATTTTGCCAAGTAAACATTTTGATTATTATTATATATTGCCAACATTTTTAAGTTTTCTTATAAAATTGTGACTTTTGTCGAATAAAATTACGACTTTTTTCATAAAATTGCCAAAATGTTAAGCTTTTCTTGTAAAATTGCGACTGTTATTGAGTAAAATTCCAACTTTTATCATACTATTGCACAAATGTTCAGTTTTTCTTGTAATATGTTGACTTGCGTTGAGTAAAATAAAATTTTTCTTGTGAAACTGTGACTTTTTTCTTGTGAAATTCCGACTAATTTTTGACAACAAGCTTTTTTATATTTGTATAGCATGTGTATATTATTAACACTAGAAGTCCCAGCATTTTTCTGTCTACCTAGAAGACCCAGAGAGGGGTCATTTGGCCCGACGCTTTTCCCGAATACACTAATCACTCATTTTGTTATGGTAATGAGGCTGTTAGGGGCAGTTTGTCTAGGTAGACAGAAAAATTATACATGTGGGAAATGCCGAAAGGAGCAATGGCAGTGCCAGGATTGTGAGTGACTGCTCAAATGTATGTCAGTCACGTTTACATGGACATGGTTTTTCATTCTTTGTAAATATGCTTTTTTCTTTGTAAATTTTTTTTTTTAAACTATTTTTGGCACACAAAAATAACAATTGCTTCTGCAACAACCCTCCACACCAAAACTGGGAAAACAGTTGCTTTTTCATTCTTTGTAAATATGTTTTGTTTTGTATTTTTTTTAACAATAAATGTCAGAGTGTTGATCCCTTCATTCTGTTGATCCTTGCAAAAACACACACAACCTACCTCAGAACTAAAGCTTGAGCTGTAAGGTCCCCTCCCCCACACAGGCTCAAGTGGCCCCCTGCCGTGTGCCACTAACAGCCACATTTTCATAACAAAAGGAGTGTCCACAGGGGGGACTAGGGGTCAAATGACCCTCTTGTGTGTTTTCTAGGTAAAAATGTCAATTGACCCTTCTCTGGGACTTCGCGTGTTAATGTTGTAAATACAAATATTTATATATCTAGAAAAGGTGGTCCTAAAGAGGTAGGCATTTTTCGAAGGTCTCAAGAAAAATACAAGAATGTGTGTGTGTGTGTGTTTATGTGTGTGTGTGTTCTTGTATTTCTACCGTTCTTGAGACATCAACAAGGAAAAGTACCTTCCATATGAGGTGAACAAGTTAGGACCGAAATCCTGGTCCCGATACAGAAAACCATTGCATCTATTAGAAAATGTCTCATTTTCACCCCTGGTGGTGAAATCTATCAAAATGAGGGTGGTCCCAAAAAGGAGGGATTTTTCAAATGGACTGTGTGTCGGTTTTAAAAGTGCTCCCCCTCTTGTCAACAAATGAAATAACAAGTGTGTGTAAACATTTGAAGTGCTCCCCCTCTGGCCAATAGATGTAATAACAAGTGTGTGTAAGAAATTGAAATGCGCCCCCTTTGGCCAAAATTAATAAAAAAAATAAAAAAATGTATATAGAGGCATACTGTAATAACTTGAAGTAAATAATGAAGATTAAAATCCAATTACCAACAAAAAATTCAACGAAATAATTTAAAAAAAAAAAAATTTCTCACAATGTGTCGACTTTTTTCTTATAAAATTGGGAACAATTTCTCATATTCTTTCTGTTTCTGTAATATTGCAAGATTGTCTTGTAAAATTATAACTTTTTTATGTAAAATTATAACTTTTTTATGTAAAATTATAACTTTTTAATGCAAAATGGTGACATTTGTCATATGAAATTCCGACTTTTATCATAATATTGTGAAATTTGTTGTTGTTGTAAAATACATATTTTTGAGTAAAAATAATGATTTTTGTCATAATTTTAATGACAAAAATCATAAAAGTTATGGTATTTTTTGTTTTTTTTATTTTGTTTAGTCAAAAAAATACAATCATGTGTGCTTATGGACTGTATCCCTGCAGACTGTATTGATCTATATTGATATATAATGTATGTATTGTGTTTTTTATATTGATTTAATAAAAAAAAATATATATATATATATATGTATATATATATATATTTTTTTTTTAATTTTTATTTCTTGTGCGGCCCGGTACCAATCGGTCCACGGACCGGTACCGGTACCGGTAAATAATAGTCAGATCCATTCTGAAGATGCCTAAGTGATTTTTAATCGGGCTGCAGCTGGTACTGCACTGGCTGGTCCTTCATTGATTACTTTAACAATTAACACCTGGCGCGCCACACAGAGGCAGCGTGAGCGCAGTACAGGAAGGAGTTCTACATTTCGGACGTTGAGACACGGAAGCAAGTCGTTTAACCTTAAAGGTAAGAACATATTTCTTATAAATGGAGGTTATTGACTATCATTTGTAGAAGACTAATGTGTTTATGACCAAGTTAAGCCAAAAAATTTGCAGCGAAGCGAACCTTTTCCAACGGGTGCATTTAATTAAGAACATGAGCCTTGCTCAAAAAAAAAGCTTGTGAATCACTTTGGACTGGTTTATAGTCAAAGTAACTATCATTTAATGCTATTTGGTTGTCTAAGGACTTTTAAGAAGTTATATGTATAGTTATGATGGACATTGGAGATTAAGGACATTTTAAAAACCTCACATAGATTTTGTTTCACACATTTTAGATGAAAGACATATGTACAGTAGACCACATGGACTTGGACATGAACAGCATAACACCTGATGTAACTGGAACAGAGGAATACTTCTCAAGTCAGGAAACGATTCACAATGTAGTTGTTCGCCCTCCCATTACAAAACATGGAAAAAGAGTTTACAACAAAAGACATTATTGCTTGTATTGCAGTAAGCCTTACGCCAAGCTGGCACGACATCTAAAAAGTGCACACAAAAACAAATTGGAAGTAGCCACAGCTTTCCAGTGAGTTCCATGGAGAGAATGAAACAGCTAGAGAATATTCATAATAAAGGGAACTACGCTCACAATGCTGCTATTATGGAGTTAGGGAAGAGTGAACTAGTGCCATTCAAAAGACCACCTTAAGAAGCTAAAGGAAATGATTTCATGCATTGTGCACATTGCCAAGGACTGTTTACCAGAAAGGTACTGTGGAGACACATGCAAAGTTGCCCTCTCAAACCTTCATCAGTCACCCGAAAACCAGGAAAGAACCGTGTCCAGGCTCTCTGCATATATATTGCGACTGTGCCTTCAAGTGTATCCAAACAACTGTGGGGAGTAATAAGTGTCATGATTCCTGATCCAATCACAGAAATAATAAAAAATGACCATGTCATCACAGATGTTGGGCCGCACCTGTTGAACAAAAGTGGTATGTCAGCAAAAAAATCAACAATGTGTCAGAGAAAAGATGCGGAAATTAGGAAGACTGATTCATAATGCCAGGAGAGTAACTACCTTGAAAAAAATGGAGGATTTCGTGAATCCTAAGAACTACTTGGAGATGGTCAAAGCTGTCAAATGTACTTGTGGCTATGATAGTGACACTAACAAATTCTGCATTCCATCACTGGCAACTAAACTTGGGAATTCCCTGGTTAAAGTCAGCAAATTTTTGAAAGCACAAGGTTTGATAAACAACAATGAAGATTTGGTCAGGAATGCCACTCAGTTCCAAGATGTCCTTCGTGAGAAGTGGAACGAGCGGATCCTTGCAACAGCCCTGAGGAATATAGCCGAAGAAAAGTGGAATGTACCACAACTTATGCCCTTCACTGAGGATGTTCAAAAAATGCATCAGTTTCTCTGTCAAATGCATGATGAGTGCAGCATCTGAAAATTCTTCCACAAAGGCCTGGTCTGGGGCCGTATTTATCAAGCGTCTTAGAGTGCCATTTTACAGTTAAGTCCTGAGAATTTGCGAAATTTAGTCCTACTCTCAAACTTAAGAATAAAAGCTATTTATCAACTTTCTTAAGTCTAAGAATCACTCCTACTCTCCACAATATTTAAGAGACCTTCAGAGGTGTCCTAAGTGGTTAGGAGTTGCCAGCGGGGGATGGCACTGAGGCGAGAGAGACGTGCGCAAACGTTCAGGGAGCGGAAGGATGTCCTGGCTTTGTTTGATGACGAGCAGGTGGTCAAACTGATCGTTTAGACAGAGCGGGTATTATTTTTGTCACAGATTTAATAAGGGGCGTCATCTCATCAGCAACATCACGCAGCAGAGCTTTCACAGCAGAACTAAAGGTCATCACAATGCTTCGATATCTCGCTACTGGGAAAATGCAACAGTGTCTCCTCCTCTCGCCAGTTTGGTTTTCTTTTCGATTCCATGTTGATTTCTGCATGTGGCTGCAGTGGGCTAGTATATATAGAGCCACCTATACCAGTTTGAAATTAGTTGCCTAATTAATAATTTGGAAAGAAAAGGAAACATTTATTTCTGATTCATTGCCAATATTGTTTGTTTGTTTTGTATTATTTTGTAGTTTATTGTCAAAATATACACTCCCATTGTCCACTTAAATATTTCTAAGATATTTCTTTATTCTTAGACAAGGGATTCCCTTCCGTGATTGGTCATTTCTATGGACACAGAAATGACGTCACCTAAAATTCCGTTTACGGCACATAGTAATGTCGTAATTCAGCTCTGAGTGTGACACTTACGATTCAGTCCTACACTTCGCTGAAAGTGTGAGTAAGATGCTTGATAACTAACTTTTAAGTGCAGCTTTCAGCGAAGAATTTCTTTACTCATAAGTCAACTCTTAGCAGACTTCTTAGGAGTAATTCTAAGAAGCTTGATAAATACGGCCCCAGACCTGACAAAAGTATGTTTGACACAGATCATCCTTTTTAACAGACGAAGAGAAGGAGAGGTAGCAGTCATGCCCCTGTTGGCTTTTTTGTCAAGAGACACAACTGATCCTCCCGAGGATGTTGATTGGGCTCTCTCTGAAGTGGGAAAAAAAAACTCTGCAGACATTTTTCAAGGATTGTCATCAGGGGAAAACGAGGCAGACCCGTTCCTATTCTCTTGACTCAAAAATGGTGTGTGCATTGGGTTTTCAATAACAACACTTACCTGTTTGCAAGACCCACAGCGATGACACATTTCCGTGGTTCTGACTGCATTTGAGACTATGCAAAAGCCTGTCGTGCAAAGTGTCCGGTTTCCCTTACATCCACGAAACTACGAAATACATGCTGCCACCCTTTCAACTGCAGAGATGGACCAGCTGGCCAACTTTCTTGGCCATGATATTATAATCCATCGTGAGTTCTATAGACTTCCGGAAAATACATTGCAGTTGGCAAAAATCAGCAAAGTTTTGATGGCACTCAAGCAAGGTCGATTATCTGAGTTCCATGGAAAGAACTTGAATTAAATCACAATTGGTCCAAATGGTAAGTCGTCATCTTTGTTGTTTGGTTTGAACTCAATTATAAGCTTAACATGTTATGTGTTCCACAGAATGTGTTGTGCAAACTGAAGAGGAAGATATCACCAGAGAGGAAGGACACTATCCATGTCCTGACAATGGTAAGTTTATACTCATTTTTCTGGTTTATTAAAGGTGCCCTATGGTAAACATGACACTGAATGTTTGTTACATTTAAACCACAACAGAGGTGGCATTACCAATCCCTGATGATGAACACATCCCGCCACCCGAGAGACTGACAACACCTTTAAAAGACATGAATGCATCATCACGACATCGTGCAGTGAGACATTCTTCCAATGGTATGTTGTCATCAATTATAAGCTTAAGAAATTGAAAGAGTAAATGAAACCACATTTCTAGGTATAATGATTGATGATAAATTTAACTGGAAATATTTTGTATGGTCACTTGCAAGTAAAGCTGCCCAGAAAATGCGACAGTGGACACAAAGAGGTGAAGGCTGTCGAGAAGCACATGAAGCGATTCATCCCTTCTGGTGTTGTACCAGGAAAGAGTGACTGTTTAAAATATTTGAGGGACGAACCAGAAGCTCTCCAAAACCGGTAAAGGCAAGCATTGAAGTCCTATGTGTACAACCGCATTACGGCCTACAAAAGGAGATTGCAGCTAAAATAGTAGATTACGAGATAATCAGCAAGACTGGTGAAGTAGAACCATTTTTAAAAAAAATGTTATTTATGTTCAATGTTGTTCAAAATAAAAAGTAAAAATTAAAGTTTAAATGAGTTTTCTTGAAAAGTGAAACATGTGTTATCCTGGCATTAAAGGCCTACTGAAATGCGATTTTCTTATTTAAACGGGGATAGCAGGTCCATTCTATGTGTCATACTTGATCATTTCGTGATATTGCCATATTTTTGCTGAAAGGATTTAGTAGAGAACATCGACGATAAAGTTCGCAACTTTTGGTCGCTGATAAAAAAGCCTTGCCTGTACCGGAAGTAGCGTGACGTCACAGGTTGTGGAGCTCCTCACATCTGCTCATTGTTTACAATCATGGCCACCAGCAGCGAGAGCGATTCGGACCGAGAAAGCGACGATTTCCCCATTAATTTGAGCGAGGATGAACGATTTGTGGATGAGGAAAGTGAGAGTGAAGGACTAGAGGGCAGTGGAAGCGATTCAGATAGGGAAGATGCTGTGAGAGGCGGGTGGGACCTGATATTCAGCTGGGAATGACTAAAACAGTAAATAAGCACAAGACATATATATACTCTATTAGCCACAACACAACCAGGCTTATATTTAATATGCCACAAATTAATCCCGCATAACAAATACCTCCCCCCTCCCGTCTATATAACCCACCAATACAAATCAAACACCCGCACAACACACTCAATCCCACAGCCCAAAGTACCGTTCACCTCCGCAAAGTTCATACAGCACATATATTTCCCCGAAGTCCCCAAAGTTACGTACGTGACATGCACATAGCGGCACGCACGTACGGGTAAGCGATCAAATGTTTGGAAACCGCAGCTGCGTACTCACGGTACCGCATATCCAACTCAAAGTCCTCCTGGTAAGAGTCTCTGTTGTCCCAGTTCTCCACAGGCCAATGGTAAAGCTTGACTGTCATCTTTCGGGAATGTAAACAATGAAACACCGGCTACATGTTTGTGTTGCTGCAGCCGGCCGCTAATACACCGCTTCCCACCTACAGCTTTCTTCTTTGCTGTCTCCATTGTTCATTAAACAAATTGCAAAACATTCACCAACACAGATGTCCAGAATACTGTGGAAAACAGACGACTTAATAGCTGGCCACAACGGTGTCCCAAAATGTCCGCTACAATCCGTGACGTCACGTGCAAACGTCATCATACAGAGACGTTTTCAGCAGGATATTTCGAGGGAAATTAAAAATTGCACTTTACTAATCTAACCCGGCCGTATTGACATGTGTTGCAATGTTAAGATTTCATCATTGATATATAAACTATCAGACTGCGTGGTCGGAAGTAGTGGGTTTCAGTAGGCGTTTAATAGTACTATAATTCCGTATGGTATCCATCCTTAGTTAAAACTAATATATTTTTTCCCTTGTCTCCACAAGTGATGATGAAAAACTTGGTCCCCATTCCAAATGATAACCAGTGTGTGTGTGTGTGCGTATGTGATGGTGTGAATCACCATTCTTAATCGATTAAAAACAAATCTGTCCATCATATTGTTGATGTAGATGATCATATCTGTTGTACGGATTTACTTTGGAAAATAGAGAGTAAGTTCTACTGTAATTTAAGTAATATAAAAAATTATCAGAGCTGTTTGTCTATTTGATGGAGGAAAGGAGGTACTGGCAAGCAATGTTACTAACAGTGTTGATTTTGAATGGAGATTCGGTTTGAATGGAGAATCGATTCTGAATTGAATCGTTACCCTCAATAATCGAATCGTGTGGTGCCCAAAGATTGACAGCCCGCCCACGAATATTATAATATTCATCATCACACCCAAAGCACGTATTGTGAGAGCACGCACACCTACGGAGCTTTTGTTTACCCCCGCTGAAAGGAAAGCCAGCTCTCGATGTTGCACATCTGACTGTGAGCAATTAGCAACGAGCGCCAGGGGGTTAGGGGCAACACACACACACACACACACACACACACGCACACACTCACACCTTCATGTGACTTTATTCATGTAGTTATAGATGTCAGATTATTTTCCTATGTAAAATGTCCACTTTAATTACTATTACTGTAATTTCTTTGAGTTTATTGTTTAATACCTTATTTTTTTCATGTCATTTTGTGCATGAGTTGACCGTGCGGACGCATGCTGAACATGACTTTAGAATACTCCACTTTTTGTTGTGTATTGCATAGCAGGCAGTAAAATGTGTCGTTCCTCAAACTGCACAACCAAGTGAACTATGATCAAATTAATTAATCTGCAATTAAGATTTGAAATTAAACCACAGCCTCGCTAAAACCGAAAACCGTAATTGAACTTATTGCTAACACCCGTCTGTCTCGGCCTTTTAAACTACACTTGATCCTTCAGCGACGTGTTTTTGTCCTCTGCCAGGGACGATCCTTTTTTCAAATGCAAAACCTGCAAGAAGAATAAAAACTGGCGTGCTGTACAGAAGACATCTTTGCCTTGTCAGTGATGTGTTGTTTGTGGTGGGTTTTTTCCAATGAAATCGAAGATCTGTGTTGCTAAAATGGTTGCCCTATCCAACCATGTTAAAGTAAAAGTTAAAGTTAAAGTACCAATGATAGTCACACCCGCACTAGGTGTGGTGAAAGTAACCTATTTATTTGACCCATCCCCTTGTTCACCCCCTGGGAGGTGAGGGGAGCAGTGAGCAGCAACGGTGGCCGCGCTTGGGAATTATTTTTGGTGATTTAACCCCCAATTCCAACCCCTGATGCTGAGTGCCAAGCAGGGAGGCAATGGGTTCCATTTTTATAGTCTTTGGTATGACTCGGCTGGGGTTTGAACTCACAACCTACCGATCTCAGGGCGAACACTCTAACCACAAGGCCACTGAGCAGGTTTTTTGTTGTTTTTGTCTTGTATTTTTGCAGTTCTTGAGTTTTTAAAAGATAGTCATTTAGTGTTTAAACAATAGTTTGGAGGTGTTTGCAGTAACATACAGTTATTTTGAATATAGTAATAACAAGTTTCTTCAATGTCCTCTGTGGTGGACGTGGTGAATCACTACTACTACTTCTTCATATAATGAAAATGGTTGATGAAACAAATAGCAAGTTGCTAGAAGAAAAACGTGTAAAATACGGATAATTGTTGCAGTATATATTCATATTATGACTGATATACAGTATTTGGCCACCTGCCTTGGCTCACATATGAACTTGAAGTGCCATCCCATTCCTAACCCACGGGGTTCAATATGATGTCAGTCCACCTTTTGCAGCTATTACAGCTTCAACTCTTCTGGGAAGGCTGTCCACAAGGTTGTGGAGTGTGTTTATAGGAATTTTTGACCATTCTTCCAAAAGCGCATAGGTGAGGTCACACACTGATGTTGGTCGAGAAGGCCTGGCTCTCAGTCTCCGTTCTAATTCATCCCTAATGTGTTCTATCGGGTTCAGGTCAGGACTCTGTGCAGGCCAGTCAAGTTCATCCACACCAAACTCTGTCCATGTCTTTATGGACTTTTATGCACAGGTGGCGACCCATTCTTTCACAAATGTTTGTAGAAACAGTCTCCATGCCTAAGTGCTTGATTTTATACACCTGTGGCCGGGCCAAGTGATTCTGATCATTTGGATGGGTGGCCAAAAACTTTTGGCATAATAATGTACCTTATGTACGTCAATCCCTTTAGAAATGTGCAAATTTTGTCCAACTTCCCTGCACATTTTTGCCAAATAGAAAAAAAACATTGCACCTTATATTTGTTTATTGTGTAGACGAAGCAGGAACAACACCGAGTAACAATACATCAACTTTTTACTGCTCAATCGGCACAATTGTTGTCCTTTCGCATAGCTCAGAACTGCTTCTGGTTCCTGTCTACAGCGCTAAGCCTTCTGGGTAATGTAATATATGTCGCGCACCTTATGCTTGTTTTCTTGTGTAGATGAAGCAGGAACAACAACGTGCAACAATATATCAACTTTTTACTGTTCAAACGGCACCCCAGCAGGCACAATACATTGAAACAACGTTGAGATCTTGTTGAATTAGGTCCTGACGTTGAGCAACTCAAACATAATGTTGGAACAATGTGCTTTTTGATGACGTTTAATCAATGTTGGGTTCTGACGTCGATTTGACCGTTGAATTTTGGTCACTTTCCAACCAATGTTATACAACACAAATACAACGTTGAAACATGCTTTTTGACGACGTTTATTCAATGTCAGGTTGTGATGTTGATTTGACCTTCGAAATTTGGCCATTATTCAACCAACAATGTGGATCCCACGTTGGACATCAACGTTGTCCCAATTTACAAATAAAACTAGTTTGCAACGTTGTTTCAAAGTCAGTTTTAAAGGACATGTATGTTCAAGGCCTACTGAAATGAATTTTTTTTTATTTAAACGGGGATAGCAGATCCATTCTATGTGTCATACTTGATCATTTCGCGATATTGCCATATTTTTGCTGAAAGGATTTAGTAGAGAACATTGACGATAAAGTTCGCAACTTTTGGTCGCTGATAAAAAAAAGCCTTGCCTGTACCGGAAGTAGTGTGACGTCACAGGTTGAAAGGCTCCTCACATTTACCCATTGTTTACACCAGCAGCGAGAGCGATTCGGACCGAGAAAGTGACGATTACCCCATTAATTTCAGCCAGGATGAAAGATTCGTGGATGAGGACCGTAAGAGTGAAGGACGTATTTTTTCGCTCTGACCGTAACTTAGGTACAAGGGCTCATTGGATTCCACACTTTCTCCTTTTTCTATTGTGGATCACGGATTTTTATTTTAAACCACCTCGGATATTATATCCTCTTGAAAATGAGAGTCGAGAACGCGAAATGGACATTCACAGTGACTTTTATCCCCACGACAATACATCGGCGAAGCACTTTAGCTACGGAGCTAACGTGATAGCATCGGGCTTAACTGCAGATAGAAACAAAATAAATAAACCCCTGACTGGAAGGATAGACAGAAAATCAACAATACTATTAAACCATGGACCTGTAAATACACGGTTAATGCTTTCCAGCCTGGCGAAGCTTAACAATGCTGTTGCTAACGACGCCATTGAAGCTAACTTAGCTATGGAACCTCAGAGCTATGCTAAAAACATTAGCTATCCACCTACGCCAGCCCTCATCTGCTCATCAACACCCGTGCTCACCTGCGTTCCAGTGATCGACGGAGCGACGAAGGACTTCACCCGATCATCGATGCGGTCGGCGGCTAGCGTCGGATAGCGCGTCTGATATCCAAGTCAAAGTCCTCCTGGTTGTGTTGCTGCAGACAGCCGCTAATACACCGATCCCACATACAACTTTCTTCTTTGCAGTCTTCATTGTTCATTAAACAAATTGCAAAAGATTCACCAACACAGATGTCCAGAATACTGTGGAATTTTGCGATGAAAACAGCTTTTTGTATTGGATA
This sequence comes from Entelurus aequoreus, assembly GCF_033978785.1. Classification (NCBI taxonomy): domain Eukaryota; kingdom Metazoa; phylum Chordata; class Actinopteri; order Syngnathiformes; family Syngnathidae; genus Entelurus; species Entelurus aequoreus. The sequence continues at coordinate 60,783,115 of NC_084739.1, forward strand.
CAATGGTGTCCGAATACTTCCGTTTCAACCATTGACGTCACACGCATACGTCATCATACATAGACGTTTTCAACCGGAAGTTTAGCGGGGAAATTTAAAATTGCACTTTATAAGTTAACCCGGCCGTATTGGCATGTATTGCAATGTTAAGATTTCATCATTGATATATAAACTATCAGACTGCGCGGTCGGTAGTAGTGGGTTTCAGTAGGCCTTTAATCAACGTATCAATGCCTGCTGGTACAATTATTGTGCTCCCGCATAACTCGGTACTACTTCTGGTTCCTTACTATGCGCTAAGCCTTCTGGGTAATGTAGTATATACACATTTAGCAACACACCCATGTCCTCACTTCCTAGTTTACATCCATTTGTATAATTATATAACTTGTATTTATCCAGGGTAAGACCGGTAGGAACAGATTGTCATTTGCAACATCGACCTAGCAAAAGTGGCAGCGTTTACATGTTAGAGATGTTAAAGTGTGATTATGATCTCTCATCGTCTCTCTTTTACCAACAAAAATGACCGATATAGATCGCTCTCAACAGTTCACAAATGCTCTTAGTGTGCAGGGGTAAATGTTTTGGAACATAAATGAATGTTTAAAAAGGTCATCATTCCGTACTCCCTCCAGCTGTATAATCACTCGCCATACAGCAATAGATGATATCTGTCTATTACCTGACCACTTTTATGTTAGCTACCTCTCTTTGTTTATAATGTATATTTTCTGCTGGATCTACTGTCTATTTTACGCTGCCCTTTTTTTTTTTTGCTGCAGCTGTTACATATACTGTAATATTGTACATGGTCACTGGGATTTGCTATATATTGTACATATTATATAATAATATAATATAATTGTAGAAGTCGCATGCTCGCGGTCCCACTGATACGTACACCAGCTGTGCAGAGTTGACAAAGATTTAATAGTTTTTTTCTCCACAGCTCATCAGACAAACGTTCGTGCTCGACTTTTCAGTCTCTCCCATACTCCTCCTCCTCCTGCACCCGGCCGCTCACTGTTAAAGTCAACAGATGATTAGATTAACACGTACCACCTGTGAAATCTAATCACCTGCCAGCTGTGTCTCGCCGTCAGCACATGCCCCTCCCCTATCCGATGGTGCTCGTCCTCAGCACCATGGACAGCGACGGTGACCTTTGCTCCTACAAGCGCGCTGGCCACATCTCCCTCCACAACAATATATCAGTATATATAATATGTAAATATTACATATGTTATATTTTATATTGCTACTATGATAAATGTTTTGTCTACTTAAAGGCCTACTGAAACCCACTACTACCGACCACACAGTCTGATAGTTTATATATCAATGATGAAATCTTAACATTGCGACACATGCCAATACGGCCGGGTTAGATTAGTAAAGTGCAATTTTAAATGTCCCGCGAAATATTCTGCTGAAAACGTCTCGGTATGATGACGTTTGCGCGTGACGTCACGGATTGTAGCGGACATATTGGGACACCATCGTGGCCAGCTATTAAGTCGTCTGCTTTCATCGCAAAATTCCACAGTTTTCTGGACATCTGTGTTGGTGAATCTTTTGCAATTTGTTTAATGAACAATGAAGACGGCAAAGAAGAAAGCTGTAGGTGGGAAGCGATGTATTAGCGGCCGGCTGCAGCAACACAACCATGAGGACTTTGAGTTGGATAGCAGACGCGCTACCGTGGGTACGCAGCTTTTGCTTCCAAACATTTGATCACTTGCCAGTACGTGCGTGCCGTTATGTGCATGTCACGTACGTAACTTTGGGGAAATATATGTGCTGTATGAACTTTACGGAGGTGAACCGTACTTTGGGCTGTGGGATTGAGTGTGTTGTGCGGGTGTTTGTGTTGTATTGGTGGGATTATATGGACGGGAGGGGGGAGGTGTTTGTTATGCGGAGTAATTTGTGGCATATTAAATATAAGCCTGGTTGTGTTGTGGCTAATAGGGTATATATATGTCTTGTGTTTATTTACTGTTTTAGTCATTCCCAGCTGAATATCAGGTCCCACCCGCCTCTCACAGCATCTTCCCTATCTGAATCTCTTCCACTGCCCTCTAATCCTTCACTCTCACTTTCCTCATCTACAAATCTTTCATCCTCGCTCAAATTAATGGGGTAATCGTCGCTTTCTCGGTCCAAATCGCTCTCGCTGCTGGTGGCCATGATTGTAAACAATGTGCAGATGTGAGGCGCTCCACAACCTGTGACATCACACTACTTCCGGTACAGGCAAGGCTTTTTTATCAGCGACCAAAAGTTGCAAACTTTATCGTCTATGTTCTCTACTAAATCCTTTCAGCAAAAATATGGCAATGTCGCGAAATGATCAAGTATGACACATAGAATGGACCTGCTATCCCCGTTTAAATAAGAACATTTCATTTCAGTAGGCCTTTAATACCTGTAACTGAGTTACTGTGTGGAACAATTTCCCTTGTGGATCAATAAAGTTTGTCTAAGTCTAAGTCGAACACTTTTCAAGCGTAAAAAATACATGGAAAATGTCTGAATTTCTGTCATTTTCTGCAACTATAATAAACTATTACCAGTTATAATTTGACAATGAGCTTTGTTTGTGCTTTTACTGCTACTTGTATTGTCTACTTTTAAGTCAGTGCGGCAAAAAACGAGTGAAACATCAATATAATTGTTTTCCAATTTCCAAGGTTATAAGTTACAAATTCATTAAATCACATATTAATTCAACCCTATTAAAAAGAAAAAAAAAAGGCTCAAAACATTGCAATTCTCTAGAAATGCTGCTGCAAATTCATGCATTTTAGGCCACAACAATCCCAAAAATAGCCTGCAATATCCTGGCTGGACTGCTAAATACCTGATAAGGTACTAGAACAGCGCTAAATACCATTGGACGTTGTATAAAAAAACTAAATAAACACCAAAAAAATCTAACGTACATTATTGTGGTGTGCTGTATATTTGTCATGAGAACCAGGGGATGCTGCTCGCCAGGAAGATAGAGGATGATGGGAGGATCAACGCAGGGTTGAGCCGGAACAAGCCGGAGGGAAGACACGCATTTCCATAACAGCGATAAATTGGATTTAACGGCAAATCATAGACAACAATGGCGGAGGTCTGTCCCGCCCTAAAGCGAGGACCCACGCCGTGAAGTGTGTGTGTGTGTGTGTGTAGGTCTAAGGGTGTATAATTCTCCTCTTGTCAGCAAAGGTATGAAATCGCTCTGACTGTAAGCACCTTCTCTTACCAGCCGTGACCTGTTATCCCGTTAGCGGCGTGCCATTCTTGAACCCGCGGGCGGATGCCAACACTGAGCCCACCCGAACGAGGCCCGCCGGGCTCTTGTGGCCAGGACCTGTTGCAGCGTCCCGCCATGTCGCGCCTACAGGTGCCCACAAAAAATCTGATTTCTAACAATTTCACATGATGTGTCCTGAAATGATTTTTTTTCTTTATTTACTTTCAAAACCATTGTTATTTAATTATCAGTGATTGTTTTGTTTGTCACCTACAAAAAAAAAGACCCAAATTAAGAGAATTAGAAAATTATATTTACAGTTTGGATTTAATCATTAGCACACTAATTGCAAGGTATTTTAATACACTAATAATGATAATAATAATGACGCATAATACTACTACATTTGAAACCTTATCTTTTTAGAATCATTTCAGTAATACATGAATCCATAAAATACTTAATAATTTTAAGGGAAAATTGTATTTTAGATGTATAATACAAACACCGAAACCAGTGAAGTTGGCATGTTGTGTAATTCGTAAAGACAAACAATATAAATTGATTTAAAAAAAATCCTTTTCAACTTATATTCAATTGAATGGACTGCAAAGACAAGATATTTAATGTTCAAACTGAGAAACTTGCAAATAAACATTAACTTAGAATTTAATGGCAGCAACACATTGCAAAAAAGTTGGCACAGGGGCATTTTTACCACTGTGTTACATGGCCTTTCCTTTTAACAACACTCAGTAAACGTTTGGGAACTGAGGAGACCAATTTTTGAAAATTTTCAGGTGTAATTCTTTCCCATTCTTGCTTGATGTACAGCTTATGTTGTTCAACAGTCCGGGGTCTCTGTTGTGGTATTTTACGCTTCCTATTGCGCCACACATTTTCAATGGGAGACAGGTCTGGACTACAGGCAGGCCAGTCTAGTACCCGCACTCTTTTACTATGAAGTCACACTGTTGTAACACATGCAGAATGTGGCATGGTATTGTCCTGTTGAAATAAGCAGGGGCGTCTGTGAAAAAGACGTAGCTTGGATGGCAATATATGTTGCTCCAAAACCTGTATCTACCTTTCAGCATTAATGGTGCCTTCACAGATGTGTATGTTACCCATGTCTTGGGCACTAATACACCCCCATACAATCACAGATGCTGGCTTTTGAACCTATAACAATCCGGATGGTTCTTTTCCTCTTTGGTCCGTAGGACACGTTGTCCACAGTTACCAAAAGCAGTTTGAAATGTGGACTCGTCAGACCACAGAACACTTTTACACTTTGCATCAAAGCCGGTGGCGTTTCTGGGTGTTGTTGATAAATGGCTTTGGCTTTGCATAGTAAGTTTTAACTTGCACTTACAGATGTAGCGACCAACTGTAGTTACTGACAGTGGTTTTCTGAAGCATTCCTGAGCCCATGTGGTGATATTCTTTACACACTGATGTCGGTTTTTGATGCAGTGCAGCCTGAGGGATCGAAGGTCACGGGCCTTGCTGCTTACATGCAGTGATTTCTCCAGATTCTCTCAACCTTTTGATGATATTATGGACCGTAGATGATAAAATCCCTAAATTCCTTGCAATAGCTTGTTGAGAAATGTTGTTCTTAAACGGTTGGACAATTTGCTCACATATTTGTTCACAAAGTGGTGACCCTTTCCCCATCCTTGTTTGTGAATGACTGAGCATTTCATGGAAGCTGCTATTATACCAAATCATGGCACCCACCTGTTCCCAATTAGCCTGTTCACCTGTGGGATGTTCCAAATAAGTGTTTGATGAACATTCCTCAACTTTCTCAGTCTTTTTTGCACCTTGTGCCAGCTTTTTTGAAACATGTTGCAAGCACCAAATCCAAATGAGCTAATATTTGCAAAAAATAACGTTTACCAGTTTGAACGTTAAGTGTATTGTCTTTGCAGTCTATTCAATTGAATATAAGTTGAAAAGGATTTGCGAATCATTGTATTCTGTTTATATTTACCATTTACACAAAGTGCCATTTTTACTGTTTTGGGTTTTGTACTATTTATTTTACAAATGTGTAAAAAAAAAAAGAAAAAAGATAAACCAGTATTTTTGTTTGCCATTTACAAAAAGAAAACATTTAAGATGGAATGAAAAAAATGTTTTCAGATTGTAATGTATTATTTTTTGAATACATCAAATATAATAAAAGTAATAAAAAATAACAATAACACAGTATCATATTTAACGAAAAATAAAAACACATACATAAATGTAGTCATATAATTTTTGTGTCAATATTATCATCATTGTTTGTGGTTACAGTCACACGGTTACACAGTTACAACATGATACATCACAATTTCCAGTTTCTCTTAACATGTTCGAAAAGGAGTATGAAGAAGCACATCTTTTCCATTTCATAGCAATTATTAACACTTTTATTCACTTCCTGTTCTCAAATTGTACACAGTTTGCTATATAAATAATACAGTTCTAAAAATAAATACATAAATAGTCAAGTAAATCCTAATTCACCACATTCACATGTTTTTTCTGAGGTTATATTTCTCTTTTGTTAAGAAAAAATATTGTACATTCTTGGGTAACAGGTTACAGGTTTAAAATTTTTTTATCCACTTCCTGTTCTCAATTTGTACACAATTTGCTCCATAAATACAATTCTAAAAATAAATAATAGTGAAGTAAGTCCTAATTCACATAATGAGATAAATAAGATGATCTATTTATTTTAGCATATACTTATGTGGAATTGAATTATGGAATGTATTTATTTATTTTTATTGTATTTAGTTATTATCATTTATCTAATTTTCAATAAGTTCAAAACCATAATTCTTCTTCTTTGTAACCACTTTGAGTTTGAACAGTTTCTTAAAGTGGATCATATTAGTACATTGTTTGATTTCTTTGCTTAATACATTCCATAATTCAATTCCACATAAGTATATGCTAAATGTTTTAAGTGTTGTACGTGCATACACATATTTTAAATTACATGTTTTTTCTGAGGTTATATTTCTCTTCTTTTGTTAAGAAAAAATATTGTACATTCTTGGGTAGCAGGTTATATTTTTAACACTTTTATTCACTTCCTGTTCTCAATTTGTACCCAATTTGCTCCATAAATACAATTCTAAAAAAAAATACACAAATAGTGAAGTAAGTCCTAATTCACATAATGATATGAGTAAGATGATCTCATTTTCAATAAGTTCAAAATCATAATTCTTCTTCTTTGTAACCACTTTGAGTTTGATCAGTTTCTTAAAGTGGATCATATTAGTACATTTTTGGATTTATTTGCTTAATCAATTCCATAATTTAATCCCACATAATTACATGCTAAAAGTTTTAAGTGTTGTACGTGCATACACATGTGTTGGATTATTAATTTTTTCCTGAGGTTATATTTCTCTTCTTTTGTTAAGAAAAATTGTTATACTTTGCTTTGTGCATCATTTTAGCTGTTTGCAAATTCCTTATATCGTTGAATTTCAGTATTTTGGATTCAATACATGAGTTTTATTTTATCTTCAAATTATCGCTTATTACTATATCATGAGGCATTGTTGGATTAGCGAAGCCCAACTGTTAAAAAGCAACAAAAAAGGATGAACATTTTCAAAGAACTGTAAACAGAGAGATGCCAGACACACACACACACACACACACACTGAGTCACAAACACACACTCCACCTCCCACTGACTGTGATAGCAAACAAGCGATTAGCATGTGAAACACAACTCAGACGGCAGTGTAAGCAAGCAGATGTCTTTTGTTTTAGGAGTGTGTGTGCACGTCTGAGTGTGTGTGTGTGCACGTCTTCCCACTTTCTCGCTCGATGACACACCCGAGGCCACCCTTGCAGAAGCCACCATCCTAGCGCCAATTCCCAAGAAAAACACACACAATCAAACAACACTAAGCCAATTTCCTCCTCCCTGGCTTGAGCTTAGTCACACACACACACAAACAAACACACACACGCACGCACACACACCCTCTACCCTGGGGTTGTGGTACTGGTGGGGAGTGTGTTGTATTGTAGCGCCAACAGAGCTGTGTGTGTTTTGGGGGGAGGGATGGGTAATTGCTCTGGCTGTGTTAGTATGGTAATGTGCGAGCGCGTGACGGGCCCAGATAGCTTCCTCCAGTGCGGTTCTGATCCGGCCTGCAGGCCCGCAGCCAAGCTATTTTATCTCTTAATGCATTAGAGTGATCTTCCAATTAGCCCTGGCGCTCGTAATACCAAACACCCCCCCCACCCTCCTGGTGGTTGGTGTGTATTCAAAGTAGTAAACGTGTGTGTTTTGTGGCTCCGTGGCGGCGGGGAAAGTGAAGTGGCGAGGGCGGGTGCTAGGTGGTGGTGTTGTGATAGTTCTGCTCGAGAGGTGAAATGAGGTGCTTATTGTGTGTGTGTGTGTGGGGAGGGGGGGTAAGAGGGATGGGGGCGGGGGTGTCCGTTAGCTCCTGTTGTAAAGTTTGCTGATAAGGAGAACCCGGCCCTTGAGCATCCATTCTCCTCGGTGTATTAGCGCCGCCTTATCGGGAGCCCAGATAAAAACCAGCATGCCATTTGCCTTCGGTGGAATTAAGCCTTTTTCCTCCTCCTCTTCCTCCTCCTCGTCTTCCTCCTCTTGTCTGCCTGAGCTAGCCGGGCGGGCCGCGATTAACCTCGACACTGTCCAATATCCTCTGCAGACTCCCGCCCGCCAGATTAGCCGCTATTAGTTATGACCAACTAAATTAACCACCGCCGAGGAGGAAGACACACACACACACACACACACACACACACACACACACACACACACACACACAAAAAAACGGTCATCTTGTACAGTAATGTGCATCATGCCTACGGTATATCTTCTACACTGCAAAAAGTCAGTGTTCAAAAACAAGAAAAAAATAAAATAAAATTAGGGGTATTTTATTTGAACTAAGCAAAATTATCTGCCAATAGAACAAGAAAACGTGGCTTGTCAAGACTTTCCAAAACAAGTAAAATTAGCTAACCTCAATGAACCCAAAAATACCTTAAAATAAGTATATTCTCACTAATAACAAGTACACTATTCTTGGTAGAAAAAAAAGACCTTTTTGCTCAATATGTTGAAAAATATTCTTAAATGAAGTAAATGCTAGTGCCATTATCTTGACATAATGATATGCGCTCGGCATCGTGATTTTTTTTTTTTTTAGAAATGATTACTTTAAAAAAGTAGTTTTATACTTGTGAGTGTTAATGACACAGCTTTGCATCAGTTGATATTCTAGTTTCAAGCACGTTTTACTCAATATAGGTCATAAAATCTCAGCTACAAGCTGTAATATCATACTGAGATCATTTAGGAGCAAAACCCTTAAAACAAGTAAAACACTCTAACATAAAATCTGCTTAGTGAGAAGAATGATCTTATCAGACAGAAAATAAGCAAATATCACCCGTATTTGAGATATTTCATCCTACTTAGATTTCAGTTTTTACAGTGTATGTGAAAGCCCAATTTATTGTCTAAATTAGACTATATATGGGGTCCATGGGACCCCATTTTGAAAATTCCTAGCGTCAACACTGCTGTCAACAGAAGAGAAAAAATGCTTTATTTAAATAAATATATTATCTATAAAGCAAGTTCAAGTATCATTGGCCTTGGCACATGTGTGTCCTCTTTTTGGGATTTCAGAATATGGTCAGCCTAGTCTAAATTGCAACTTTGGCTTCTCTCACACAGCAAAAGTGTTGCATCAAGCACGTAATAGAAGCAAGTCACGACATTGCCGTGTTGCTTGAATGCACCACATGTATTTGTTCCAAACTCGCTAACAGTATCTAAAGTGCCGTCTGGGGTTTGTTTTGAAGTGAAGATGACGCCTCACTCATCATCTTAACCCCTTCTGCCATGGGCGCAGATCCAGTGGGTGCCCGGGCCTAAAAAATGCCGAGCACTGCACGTGGGATCGATGGCAACTGTCGATCTTTTAAAATAATTTTTGAAAAATCAATCTTCTTGTTGTTAATTTTGTGACGAGTTTGGTGCGTTTTACAAATTAAAAAAGTCGCAAATCATATAGTCTATAATTAACTAAGTATAACCAAGATTTAATTGTGCCCGATAATGAACTAATGACATAATCATATTGACTTCGAAAACACATTGCACACATGCGAGTGAAGTGCATACTTAGTCAACAGCCATACATGTCACACTCAGGGTGGCCGTATGAACAACACTGTCATAAACGTGTGCCATATGGTGAAACCACACTAAACAACAACGACAAACACATTTTGGAAGAATATTTATACTTTTGGTACCGGAAGAAATGCAGAAATGCAGATCGGCGCCTATGCCTTCCACGGTTAGAATAAAGGGACATGTGCCCTCAAAGTAAATTCTGCATTGATTCAAAATTAGTACAATAATTTGTGATTAATCCGCGGTTCATGCATGAACAATGAGATAATGTTTTATGATTAATCACAATAGTTTAAGCCAGGGGTGCCGAACACTTTTTCAGCAAGCGAGCTACTTTTCAAATGACCAAGTCGAGGTGATCTACCTCATATACGTTTATATCTATCTATCTATCTCTCGCTCTCGCTCTCTCCATCCATTTTCTACCGCTTGTCCCGTTTGGGGTCGCGGGGGTGCTGGAGCCTATCTCATTAGTGTTGTAACGATACCAATATTTTGGTACCGGTACTAAAATTATTTTGATAAAATTATTTTGATACTTTTAGGTACTTTTCGGTACTTTTCTAAATAAAGGGGACCCCAAAAAATTGCATTATCGGCTTTATTTTAACAAAAAATCTTACCGTACAGTAAACATATGTTTCTTATTGCAGTTAAGTCCTTAAATAAAATAGTGAACATACAAGACAACTTGTCTTTTAGTAGTAAGTAATCAAACAATTAGTCTGCTGACGTATACAGTAACATATTATATCATTTATCATTCTATTATTTTGTCAACATTATTAAGGACAAGTGGTAGAAAATGTATTATTAATCTACTTGTTGGGCGGGGTGGGCAGGTTTAAGTTAAAGTTAAGTTAAAGTACCAATGATTGTCACACACACACACACTAGGTGTGTTGAAATTTGTCCTCTGCATTTGACCCATCCCCTTGTTCACCCCCTGGGAGGTGAGGGGAGCAGTGGGCAGCAGCGGTCCCGCGCCCGGGAATCATTTTTGGTGATTTAACCCCCAATTCCAACCCTTGATGCTGAGTGCCAAGCAGGGAGGTAATGGGTCCCATTTTTATAGTCTTTGGTATGACTCGGCCGGGGTTTGAACTCACAACCTACCGATCTCAGGGCGGACACTCTAACCACTAGGCCACTGAGTAGGGCGGAGTTTAAGGGTTTAATGGGGAGGAGTATATTTATAGCTAGAATTCACTGAAATTCAAGTAATTCTTTTATTTATATATATATATATATATATATATATATATATATATATATATATATATATATATATATATATATATATATATATATATATATATATACATAAATAAGAAATACTTGAATTTCAGTGTTCATTTTTTACACATTTACACACACATAACACTCCTCTCTACTCATTGTTCATCTAGTGTGTGTGTGACAATCATTGGTTCTTTAATCTTGTATTTGAAAGTGCAATGCTTTGCAGCCAGTAGCACAGCCTTTAAAGGAGCATAGGTATGGACAGCATCTGTGAAATTTAATTTGCAAGAAAGGATGGAGTTTAGGGTTGAATTGGCCATCCTCGTTCTATTCTCTGTCACTATCTTTCCGCTGCTGCCCACTGCTCCCCAAGGGGATGGGTCAAATGCAGAGGACACATTTCACCACATCTAGTGTGTGTGTGACAATCATTGGTACTTTAATCTTTAATCTAACCATCTTTTCTAACCATACTGTTATGTTTTTGGACATTACTACTTGCCGTAGTTTTGAAGCAATGCATGATGGGAATCCGGATGTTGTGTGTCAGTGTATTAATGTGCCGGCTGGAATAAACACACGCTGAGAAATAGCTCCGTGCCTGCCTACTTTATGGGTTATAGATAAACCTATGGATAACAGAGACATGTATAATAGTCTCCTTCTTGTTGTGTGTGCAGTTGTGCACTGAGCTCCAAAAGCCGTAGATGTTATAACATGACTGGGCCGGCACGCTGTTTATATGGAGGAAAAGTGGACGTGACGACAGGCTGTCCTCACTCATGTTCGGCTGGAAATCGGGAGAAATTCGAGAGAATGGTTGTCCCGGGAGATTTTCGAGAGAGGCACTGAAATTCGTGAGTCTCCCGGAAAATTCGGGAGGGTTGGCAAGTATACTTCCAAAAGGGGAACATTGCCAGGCGTGAGTGTTCTGCTTTTTGAATTTTCAGACATAAAAAAAAAAATGCAGGAAAATGTCAGATTTTACAGGCAGTGTAGAAAAAGGGCTTTTGACTTAAGAGGCCTTGTTTGGTTATGCAGGTATAAACACCAATGTCTAAAAATAATCGATAAGTAGTGTTTGGTGCTGGACATGTTAGCTCCTTTCACACAGAGATTCCACAAAAGTTGCGGCATCGGAGCCGAACATGCCTAATCTAACCTAAACCCAACCTGGTAGCTAAAATGTTGCCTTAAGAGTAGTGCTGCACGATTATTGGCAAAATAATATTCATAATTATTTTGATCAATATTCAAATCACCATTATTAAACACGATTATTTACTAAGTTATAGGGTTGTACGGTATACCTGTATTAGTATAGTACCACGATACTAATGAATCATATTCGGTACTATACCACCTCTGAAAAGTACTGGTCCGCATCACATTTTATTCCGTTTTTATAAAAAAATTATATTATGTTTATAAACTCAGGAAATATGTCCCTGGACACATGAGGACTTTGAATATGACCAATGTATGATCCTGTAACGAACGTATCGGATTGATACCCAAATTTGTGGTATCATCCAAAACTAATGTAAAGTATCAAACAACAGAAGAATAAGTGATTATTACATTTTAACAGAAGTGTAGATAGAACATGTTAAAAGAGAAAGTAAGCAGATATGAACAGTAAATGAACAAGTAGATTAATAATTCATTTTCTACCGCTTGTCCTTAATAATGTTGACAAAATAATAGAATGATAAATGACACAATATGTTACTGCATATGTCAGCAGACTAATTAGGAGTCTTTGTTTGTTTACTTATTAATAAAAGACAAGTTGTCTAGTATGTTCACTATTTTATTTAAGGACAAACCTGCAATAAGAAACATATGTTTAATGTACCGTAAGATTTTTGTTAAAATAAAGCCAATAAAGCAATTTTTTGTGGTCTCCTTTATTTGGAAAAGTACCGATTCTACAGACACGTGCAATATGTAATATGTTCAATATTTACCGTATTATGATCATTTTAATCATTTCCGGGACTGATTTCTTCCGCACATTGATTTTCGTTTCCATAACAACGCACGTCCAACAATGTTTGTTCCTACTTCCGGATACAAAACGCTTGTCTGTGTTCTAATCATGGCAGACTTGGTAACAAACAACGAAGACGACTATATTATATATAGCCTTCGTTAGCTTTTACGGCTAATACTGTAGCACGCCGATGTGTTACTACGATAGAAAAATAGTTCCTCCTGTGTTAGCTATTACAATAACAATATCGCGACAGTTGGGTTATTATACAGGTTACGGAACGTAAACAAAGTATTGTTGATGGTTTTTGAATAAAAATTTCCCGGGGCCCACTCAAATATTAACACGGAAATAGTAATCTTACTCTTGATTTTGATCGCGTTTAACAATTATATGCAACCTACTTAGAGTTTAACGGCATAAACCTTGTCAAATGATATGAAAACGTGTTAATCACTAAGATTATTATCAAAGCTTATGTCAGGCTGACTACACAAATAAATACGAATCAAATATACTGCTGAAAACGAATGAAAAATATATTTACATAAAATTACGCAATGCTAACATAAGTAAATTCCCAATAAATTAATTATAAAAAATAATATATATTTTGTTAAATTAAGTGTCAATAAAATGAATTGATAAAAAGTACAAATAAAAATACAGCTTCACCACTTAAGTCATAATTTTTGCGCTTAAAAAACTTCTCTATGACTTTAGCTCCAGACTTCTTCTGTTTGTTTGATATTGTCATTACTGCCACAAGTGGTGGAAAAGTGTGGCTGCGGCCCTTACTTACTGAGAAACAGATATTTGTTTCGGCCCTAAAGGGGGTGCCCGTGGCCTACCAATGGCCCCCTACCTAAGGTTAAGAAACTCTGGTCTCGACAATATGTGTTGTATATGCTTTGATGTAAATACATGACTGTTTGTTTTTTTTCCTTCTTCAGACAAGAGACACCAGAACCAAAATAATACAAAAAATATTAAGATTAAAGATTAAAGTACCAATGATTGTCACACACACACTAGATGTGGTGAAATTTGTCCTCTGCATTTGACCCATCCCCTTGGGGAGCAGTGGGCAGCAGCGGCGCCGCGCCCGGGAATCATTTTGGTGATTTAACCCCCAACTCCATCCCTTGATGCTGAGTGCCAAGCAGGGAGGGAAACGGGTCCCATTTTTATAGTCTTTGGTATGACTCGGCTGGGATTATTAGAAGTAATGTTACATTTTATTAATGTATAATACTATACATCCATAGTAAATATTTTCATTTTAATAAAATATATTATTGAAATTATTTTCAATCAGAAACATAGATAATAAAATAGATGTTTTTGAACAAACATGGAATTGGTACATAATATAATAATATTAGGGCTTTTAAATTCAATGCATTAACTTCTCTAAATAATCACACAAAAATATAGCATTAATCATGTATAAACAGATTACTCTATTTTTAAGTAAAACATTTGAAAAACTGACATGACAATACAATTGGGTAACACTTTAGTATGTTCAATCCCCGCTTCCGCCATCCTAGTCACTGCCGTTGTGTCCTTGGGCAAGACACTTTACCCACCTGCTCCCAGTGCCACCCACACTGGTTTAAATGTAACTTAGATATTGGGTTTCACTATGTAAAAGCGCTTTGAGTCACTAGAGAAAAGCGCTATATAAATATAATTCACTTCACTTCACTTAATTTAGAGTTATTTGAACACTAGGGGAACCTATTCTAAGTAACAAAGACTTAATCTAGAGTTATTTTGGACACTAGGGGAACATATTCTAAGTAAAAACTACTTAATTTAGAGTTATTTGGACACTAGGGGAATATATTTTAAGTAACAAAGACTTAATTTAGAGTTATTGGTTGGGGTTAGGGTTAGGATTAGAGGGTTAGGGTTAGTTATGGTGAATATGTTCCCCATACTTAAGTGTTATCTGCTTACTGGTTGTATAGTAACGCCATGCAGAATAAAGCATTAATACGTACTTAATGACTAAT